>NC_031788.1:1529391-1650056 GCF_001522545.3 Parus major
GAGCCAGCGCAGGCTCCGTGAGGGGCGGCGGGGCCTTCCCGCGGCGCCAGCCCCGGCAGCGACTGTAATCACAAAAAACTGATAGTGAACCCTCCGCAATTCATCGGGAATTGCTCGGGGACTTAGATGCTAAAAACATGTTTCGTTTAGTATTTGGCTGCTGGATAATACTGCCTTGTTTTCAGTCCCTGCTTTTTCCCGTGACAGTGAATGCCTCATCACTGACATTCTAGGTTTTTTTTAAAGAGGTAGAATTAATTAATTGCCACCAAAGTTCTCTTTGGTCAGCTGAGTAATTTGAGATCTCTGAATCTCTGTCTCAAATCCTGAACCATTTAATCGTGCTTCTATTACAAAGACGAACAATACCTATCAAAGGCAATTGAGGCTAATTAACATTGTATACCAAATGGAGGGACTCTGTTAGTGAATAGGCTTGAAGAAGCTTGAAACAAACCCTGAATTTTTCTAACTGGTACAGGCAAAGGTACCAAAAATTAGGAAACAAAAAAAATTCCACTTAATTCAGGGTTGAAGGAATTAGGTACATCTGTGGAATCAAGAAACAAAAATAACACTCCCACTCAGGATATTCCATGTTTCTAAGATTCTGTGCATTGTACTTCACTCCTGTTTGCAAATGTAGCCAAGTTTCTTGAAAACTAATGTCACAATTATTTCTTTGGACTTCCACTTTTTTATTTAGCATCACAACATTGTAGCACAGTGTTTTAAAATTATGCCACCTTCACATGGGAGTGGAAACATCATTACATTTGTTTTGCTCTGGCCCAAGACAAGTCAGTTTTAATTATAACATCTGTAAGTTTTGTGTAAATCTTTCCCCTTGGAAAGCACAGAGCTTTTAATTTCCTTCCTAAAATTATAGCTTCATCCTTTTAAAAACAGTCCCCCAAGAGCTATAGTAGGGAGGTCTAAATCCTCACAGAAACAGAATGATAATTTCAATAAGCAAAACAAGGTGACAGCAAATGGCCTAATATGTGGAGTTAACTCAGTCCTGTAAGTCCTTTCTGGAAATTAGTCCACCTGGGAAAGGACAATGAAATTCCTGAGAGGTCACTAGAATGAAGACTTCCATGTGCAACTTCAGCTGCAAGTGTGCACCAGAGAACAAATTCTAACTCTTGGCATCACATATCCAGTGGAGCCATTCATCCTCAGGGAATGGCAACGTTTTCAACACTATGAAATCTTCCTCTGGCTCCCCAGAGCGATCCTTTCCTCTAGACCATGCTGGACATCCAGAAGGGTTCGCTGAGGTTGTCTGAGAAGGCATCACAGCTCATGTAGTCACAATCTCAGGACCTGGAGAGCAGGAGACAATGCACTTCCAGGGCGCAGGAACATGGGTGACCCTCCCTTTTGAAATCCATACACACACCGTGTGAGGGAGGAGCTGCTGTCACAGAACAGCTTGAGAAGGACAGGTGGGCTACATGAACCCAGCCACATGAGGGTGCACAGAAATTTGGCAGGTGGTGAGCAGTGAGAGGCTTGGAACTGTGTCCTACATCCAAAGCCTCACCAGCAGGAAGGTTTCTAGCTGCATATTGAAGATCCCAGTGGAGTTTGAATTAAGCCAGCTGGAATTACTCCACTTTGGGAGTTTATAGGAACCCCCAAGTCTGTGGGTCTTGTTCAAGGTCAGCATTCCACTCTGGGCTCTGTGGGGCTCAGTGCATTCTACAGCATCTGTGTTCCCGTGGTTCCAAGCACTGAGATAGAGTTTGCTTCAAGACAGCCTCTTTTAAAGAGGGAGATTAGTTTGCACACCTTCTTCTGCTTGCTTTTCCTTTTTTTTCTGTTTAGCTCTGTCCAGCCCACTAAGATATTTTAATCTCAGACATGCAAATATTCTTTGAACATATGAATAATCATACACTAATCTGATTTACTAAGATAAGGCCAATGTAATCACATTGTCCAACCTCCTGCTCTTTCATGTCCATCTCTTAAATAATTTTTAAATCTACTTGCAAATCTCAGCCAAGTTTGAGAAAACAAACACCCTTTTAAGGATATTAAATTCTTACAAGCATTGTGAAAACTGGAAGCTGGATAGATTAAAAGTGGAAGCTCAACATTTAGCTACTTTTGTGGCTTACTGGCAAGCTGATCAATACCCCCATGGTGCAGAACCAGAGACAGCACACCACCCAGCAGAAAGGTGGGCAATATGGGAAGGACAAAGTGATGGCATGGCTGGGAGGGCCATGGGATGGTGTGGAGTGACTACTGGGGCATGGTTTCACCAGAGGTAACTCCCAGGAGAAGCTGCTTTACTTTGTAGGGAAATATCAAAAGCACAACTGACATCAGAGGAAGGGCCATTAGATCAAAATCAGGAGGATCATGATTTGAATCTACCTTATTTGTGACATCTGTAAAATCACTTAACTCTTCTGTCCTTCAGTTCCTCCATCAAAACAAGTTAAACATTCAGAGCTCCTCATGTCATGAAGGTTGTTATTTATGAAAGCAGTTCAGTGTTTCTGATGCTAGTCAGGGTGGGTGGGGAATGCTACAGCACACACAGAACAACCTAAAAGGTGGTGTACCTTTTCCCTTTCATCTTGAAAGAAAAGCAATTGCAGGATAAGGACTGGGCTTAGTATCAGTGCAAGATGAGAGAAGGGTCCCAGTAATCCCTGCTGAGTCCAGCCCAATGCCTCTTTTCCCAAAAGCTCATTTAGAACAACAGTTCATTTTTGGCAGCTTAGGAAAGACACATTTGCTCCACACTCTCTTCTGGATGGCTGAAAGCCGCAGGACAGCCCTGACCGTGAGGAGTGCTGGGTTTGACCTGCAGCCTTCTTGGGACCCCGGTGTCAGCAGTTTTTGGACATTTTAAAATTAAAACAAAGGCTGGTGCTCAGCAGTCTCAGGAGGAAAGATGTGGTTCAGCCTGTCTCCAGCTCCCGAGCGGCTCTGGAGGAGGAGGAGGAGGAGGATGGCTGCCTGCAGGGTGCACTGCTGCCCCGCTGCACCGCGCCCGCCCCGCGGGGCATCCCCTCCGGCAGGAGCTGCTTCTCCTCCAGCTGGGCTGACAAGGGGGTTTTTTAAAGCACAGCAATAAATAAGCCAAAATACAGTGACTGCGGGCACGGCCCTGTTGTGTTTGTGTAAAATTAAATGTTACCCTCGTTAAGCCCCTGCATTACAGCACAGCCCTTCCTTCAGTCACAGGGGAACAAAGTTCTCTGGAAAAAGAGCTACATGAATTATTTCTAAATTAGTTTATGTATGTGTCCAGTGGACTGTGTGACAGCTCTCAGTTGTTGATCTTGCAGTTTGTCCTGTCTAAATGTGAAGTTCATCGAGGGCTGAGGCAGAGGTCATACTGCCACTTGAAAAGGCATCCTCTGGAGTTTTGAGCCTGTGGAGCTGTTTCACATGAGGCAGAGTATGACTCATGCTAATGAAAAGGGTAAAGAAGATTTTTTTAAAGAAATATATCGCAGTTAAATTAGTTTAGACAGCATGACATCAGAGAGTAATTAAATAGGTTTGTTGGAATTCCGTTTCCAATTCCAGAGTTCAGGTTTGTAAAAGATTTCTGAGCACCTGCAGGTCTCTGTGTGTGAAATATTTTCACTGGAAAGGATTCAAAACTCAAAACTTTAAAAAAACCTTTTAACACAGAGGCAGCATTACGCCATTCTTCCTTCTTGGAAAAAAAAAAAAAAAACCCTTGGATTTAAACAAGACTCCTTCAAGTTTTCAGTCAGTTTTACAGAAGAAAACGAGGTGGTAAACTTTCTCTTTTCAAGAACAAGTTCTTTATAGCTGCTAACTGAAGTCAGGGGAGATCATATCTGAGTACATGAGCATTTCCACTATGGGACTGGATACAAGTATTGAACAACGATATTTGAAATGTTTTAATCTCAAACAAAAGCCATTTTTGCTAACTTTGGTTTTTAATTTCTTTCATGTTTTCTTCTGCCAAACTGGAGGAACCTTTTCTGATTTTTTCTTTAGTGGCATTCAGAGGAAGACCAGAGGATGAAAATCCTGCATTTTCTCACTTTACTGCTTTGGCATTTGACTTGGCTGTCTCTGGATCTAGTTCCTGGAGCGCTGAGTAATTCTGAAGCAGGCCAGGGTAATCCAGGATCTAAACTAGGTTTTTTGAAAGCAGAAGGAAAGGAGAGGAATCCCTCCACACGGGCAGGTACACTGAGGACTGCAAGCCATGGATACAGTGCTGGGACCTCAAAGGCCAGGACTAAAAGCAGTGCTGTTCAGGCTGGAGCTCTGCTGGCCAAGAACGATGACTCAAAGAAGGTTCCCTCAAGAACAGCAGCCACGGAGGGCAAGGTAGGACATCTCCCCAGCAGACCTTCTGGAGTAAGGACAGTGACTCCAAAGGTTCAAAATCTTAGCAGCAAGGTGGCTTTGAAAAAAACTGGCACAAGCAGTACTGACACTGATTCTTTCAAAACCAAAAAGACTAAAGAGCCTGTAACCCAGAGGGAAGCTAAGGAAACTTTCCGACATCCCCCGATAACGCCACATGAATACATGCTCTCTTTGTACAGGACTCTCTCAGATGCAGAAAGAAAGGGTGTTAATGGAAGTGTAAAACTGGAGGCTGGACTTGCCAATACAATAACCAGCTTTATAGACAAAGGACAAGGTAAGAAAGGAGCTGGTGTGTGAGTGAGTGTGGACAGAGAGAGATGCCTGAGTGTGTTTATAAATGCAGAGTGTATTAGAAAATATTCATATTTTGGTAAAGTCAAATAACTCTATTTAATGTAAATGAAATCACACAACTTTGCTGCAGATTTTGTCCTCCTGCCTTATCTTGGAAAACTCATTTACAGGCAGAACTAGATGGTTGTGTGGCAGCCAAAGAAAACATTTAGGAAGTATTTTAGATGCATATTGTTGAAAATCAATCAGTCTTTGCATGCTTAGGTGTTTAAAATCTTTTGCATTTTTGTCTTATTTTCTTTCTAGCTAGCTGGAAACTAGCTCATGGAAACAGCTAACATTAGGCTGTAGTGTGCCTAAAAACATATAATACACTAAGAACAGAGCTACTCTGTGAAAAAAACCCCACAATTTTCACCATGAAAGGGCCAGTCTGGTTTGTTCAAGGTAGAATTGTGAGGAACTACACTGAAGTCATTATCCTGTGGAGTGGGTATATCTGTACTAGCTTAAAGCTTTCAGGTACCACCAAAAAGCCCATAGCTCAGCACAGGCTACCAAGGGTAATAACATCCAGGACTCCAGAATTTGCAGCTCACCATTTCTGTTCCAAACACCTTTGAAAATCTGGGCTAGTGTCTGATTTCACAGGAGAAATAACCAGCCTCCCAACGAATGATGTTCACCTCACCACCCTGCTTTGGGAGGCCCTTGCTGCTTCCAGTGACATTTGTAAGAGTTTTGTCATGGTCAAGGAAGCAACACAGCTGGTGAAGGAATTGTGATGAAAGACTCACCAGGACTGGACTTGTTGCCATCTCTTCAAAAATAGCTTGGCTGCTGGGAAGGGGGGATACTCTGCTCACAAGTGCTGCCTCCAGGTTCCCAGCTTGCCACTGGAAGGCACTGTTAGTGTCACGTCACTGGAAGGCTGGCTCAGCCAGATTCCTCACCAGCTGAAGCAAGCAAATATAAAATCAGGATAATGAAAGGAATGATTTTCTGCCCAGTTTGAAAAATTGTGAATTATGTGGTGTTTAGTTAACTAGGCAATTATCCTTGTGTCTGGCAGTTCCTGAGGATGCTGGTTTTAGAGAACTAATTCACCATTGTATCATCCAAGAGTAAATTTGTTCATGTTTGGAGCCAGCATAAGGCCTGGCTACTACCAAGCTCTGTTTCAGTAATTTAAGTAGGATAGAAATGGTGAATAGGTCCTGTCACTGCTCAGCCCTGAAAAAGTGTTATTTTTCAAGTGGCTGATCACAACTTTGAAGGTAGAAAATTCCCACTGATGAAAGAAAGGAGATTTCTACAAGGCAGATGCAGAAACTCATTTCTCTGGTGAGTCCCTGAATTCTTCTGAGTCCCTGCATGGAAATGATCCCTTAGACAAAAATTGTTCTTTCTGTTCAGTGGGCTAACTTCAAGGCTTATAAGCAAATTTGAGGAAAACCACTAAGAACTGATTAAGTTATATTGGTCTGTGCTTGATATACATTTAAAAATCTGTGTGCTTTTTTTAGATGAGCGAGCACCAACTATAAGAAAACAAAAATATATTTTTGACATCAGTGCATTAGAAAAAGATGGCTTGCTGGGAGCAGAGCTTCGAATATTGAGAAAAAAACCTTCTGATACATGGAAGTCTCATTCTTCTGGAAAAGCTTCCCAAGTAAAATTATTTAGTTGCTCTACAAACAGACAAGCCTCAACGCTCTTGGACTCTCGGACTGTCAGTATCACTGATACACCCAAGTGGGAAGTGTTTGACATCTGGAAGCTTTTCAGAAACTTTAAAAACTTGGTTAATTTGTGTTTTGAACTGGAAACTTTTGACAGGGGGAGAGCTGTTGATCTCAGGAGTGTGGGATTTAATAGAACAGGAAGACAGGTCAATGAAAAGGCTCTGTTCTTGGTGTTTGGGAGGACAAAAAAAAGAGACTTATTCTTCAATGAAATCAAAGCTAGATCCGGCCAAGATGACAAAACTGTCTATGAGTACTTATTCAACCAGAGGAGGAAGAGAAGAGCTCCTCTAGCAACACGGCAAGGGAAGAGGCCCACCAAGAACCTGAAGGCAAGGTGCAGCAGAAAAGCCCTCCATGTGAATTTTAAGGATATGGGCTGGGATGACTGGATAATAGCCCCTCTGGAGTATGAGGCGTATCACTGCGAAGGGCTCTGTGAATTCCCCCTCCGATCCCACCTGGAGCCCACCAACCACGCAGTTATCCAGACATTAATGAACTCCATGGATCCTGAATCCACCCCCCCGACTTGCTGTGTCCCAACCCGGCTGAGCCCCATCAGCATTCTTTTCATTGACTCTGCAAATAACGTGGTCTACAAGCAGTATGAGGACATGGTGGTGGAGTCGTGTGGTTGTAGGTAGCAGAACAGTTGCTTGTGTGAATATATTATGAGAGGTAATATGACACATTGGACATAACTTCTCCTCAAACAAGGTTAACTAGGTTTCTTACCCCTAGGGTAAGTATGTTTACAAGGATGTAGCAATAAGTCCACCGTTTCTGTGTTTTCCCCATGGACATATTTCAGTAGCATTTGGATGCTGTCACACAGCTGGATTTAAGGCCTTGTGCCACTGGCAACACAGGACTGACTCTAAGTGAAGTCCATGACAGAGAAGATGATACCTCTACACCTTGAGATCTCCTGCTTTTAGCCTCGAGGCAGTGGATAGAGATGATATCAGTGAGCTGTGGATATGAGCTGTTTGTTCCTTGACCATTGTTCTTGAGACTGAATTTCTGCCTGATTCCCTTGGGCTTTGTCCATTCATAAATGTGAGAAAAGAGTCCCAATGTTGAGAAGTGTTGTGTTCTGGTGTGCCCCCATCTTGGTGTAAATAGTTGCACTGTAATATGATTTCTTTCTGATTAGCTCTTGAAACTATGCATATATAAAAAGGGGTCATTAAATATAATATGTTGGTTTAGTTTTAAGTTTTATGTGAAGATAGGTGATGCAGGAACTATTTGCTTCCATGTATGTTTTCCTCCAAGCTACATATCTTTCTTAAGTATCCACCTTTCCATTATTATGTAGCAAAATATATTAGTCTGTATAAGGTCCAAGTTGTTCTCAAAAGTTCACAGTAAAAGTGTTCAATTATGGCCTAAGATGTAATAAATTATTGACACAGTGCTGCATTGTGCCTAGCTGTCCAACTCTGCATAATTATAATGCAATTAAGAAATTGTTTTATGTTTTTGTACAATAAATGCAAGTGAAAGGGACTTTTCCATGCAGCAGAATACCAGGTGTTTGTGTTTTTTGCTGCCACAGAGAGAAGCTGTGGAAACATTGAAAGAAAGATATGAAAGGAAGGCCTGGTTTGATCTGGTGGGGAATGACACTATGACTTGGTGTGTCTAGGGCAAAAATGAGTTATGCAGATGGTTGCAAAAGAGCTTTGGTATTCTTTTATTCCATCCTCCAAGGGCTGTGTGCTTGTATATTCCCCTTTATCTATTATAGGCATGGATTATAAATGGGATTGACCCTGTATATTTCCATCCACAAAAGTGGTACCAAATATTCAACTACAGACGGATCAGAAAGGTCCTATGAACCATCAGAAATTACTGAAAGAGTTTACCAATAGTACAAAATACAAATGCTAGGGTTTGATATTGCTTAGACCACTGAGTCCTAAGATTTCCTGGTTCTGCACAGCATCACAGGTGTGGATAGAGGCAAGGAGCTGAGTACAGTCCCCAAGGTCCTTCTGCTCACTACCCCAGTCTGGACATGCTAAAGCTCACACCAGCAGCAAAACATCCTAAATTCCTGATCAATGGCCATAAACAGTGACATAAAGCTCTGCCCTTCCTCCTGCTCTCTCTGGGCAGCTCAGCCTTTAACCAGATTAATGTACCTGGATAAGCAGCCTTGCTCCCAGACACCTTGGGGACCCCTGTGCAGGTGACCTGCCCTGTGCCCTCACCTGCAGCTCAGGGATGCAGGATGGCCCTGCAGGGAGCTTTGGTCTGTGGGATTTCCTATTGCCATCATTCCTGCCTGCAGAGACTGACACTGCCTGGTTTTCCTGCCTGCAGGGACTGCTTGACTGCTGCAAACCTGGGGACCAAAAAACTGCACTTGCAGCTGAATCCCCAGTGTGCAGGGCAGCAGGCACTTAGAATGACAAGCACTTGAAGCTACTTTGTAAAAAGCGTGTGAGAAATTTCAGCATTTTATGGGTCTTTTTGATGGGTCAGGGCTGCCCACAGGAATTCTCCATCTCCCTTCTGGACCCTCAGTGTGCCCTTCCCAGGTCCTGCTCCTCCTCATCCTCATGGAGCCTTAGGCTGGGCACAGAAGTTACTGACCCCAGCACTAACTGCTCATCACCAGCCAGTCTTTCAAAACCACAAATCTAAGATTTACTAAAAGCTGATTTAGGTACCACTGATTTTTACCATTGCCACAGCAGGAGGCAAAACATTCCCCTGACAAGTCCCAAGCCAGGAGAGCAGCTCAGGCATTTTTTCCCCCAATCTGCTCAAGCAGTTCTTTTCTTGCTCCTGGCTGTTCTCAGGTGTGTTTGCAACTTCCTCTAGCACTGGCTCCAGCTATCTCCTGGAGAGGTTTGCCAGATGACCATGACAAAGGGTTGTCTCCTTTATTCCTTAGGCAAGTGCTGCTCCCACTCTCTGGGAATGCTGTTTTCACATTCCCAAGGAAATCTCTGCTCTGATGTGTGACACACAGCTGTGCCATGCCTGTCATTAACCACACAGGCACGTTCCTCAATGGCTCAGGGTGATCAGTTTAAAATAGCAAATACTGCCTATTTAAATACACTTGAAGCAAATCTAAGTTAAGACAAGTTAACTCCTGGGATTAGGTGTGCCTGCACGGGGCAGTTTGCTTCAGTACCACCTGGATTCATCAAGTGCTGTAACAACTGTGGATGGGAGCACTGGTGTTACAGGCAAGGCATGGTAGCTTGTAAATCTGACAAGGGCAGTTCCTGTTTGGTTCACACTGCAGAGCTGGTGACCAGTCTAAGAGTCCTGGTGAGGTTGGTCATGATAGAAAGTTTCTAAAACCTGAGGTGTTAACCTCTCTGAGGTTCTTTCTTGCTGTCCTTGTATGACTTTTTCAATGCATGAATAAAGCAAGCTAAAGACTCAAGGAAATGGTATTTAAATAGAGTATGTATCAGCATCTAAATGGAAAAATATGCCAAGGTTTTGCAATAATCCCAAAGCAAACAGTATGATCTGAGGAAAAATTAAAAGAAATACTGACAAATTAAAGCCTTAAAAAACACCCTTTGCTAATCATTCGAAAGCCTACATTCTGCTTGATGGGAGTTATACTTAGAAAGGAAAATTAAAAAAAAAAAAACAGTAGGTATGTAATATCAGATTAAACAAATTTGAAACTACAGACAGTAAAATGCTGAAATCATAATGGATTATTACTGCTTCAGAAATGGGTTTGGCCAAAACAGAAGCAGTTTAAGCCCAAGTGTATGGATTAGGAGGTAACATGACATTCAGTTTGCTTGGCTGGTCTCTCAAATGTGGTGGCATCCAGAAGGGACAGCCCTAACACTGCTCAAGTTTGGGTCAGCTCAAAACAAGGAGTTTATAATTGTGGGCATAGGAATAGGGTAGGAGTTTATAATTGTAAGCATAGGAATAGGGTAGGGTTTTTCCACTTTCAGGTCTCAAATTGATTATTCTGGTTTATACCATTAGTTATAAACCAGTATTGTCATGTCCAGAGTGTCTTTTTGCATTTATATTGTGAAATTGTTCGATAAGTCTGGGAATTGCAGTTCAACACTATTTTATTCTGGAATGCTCTACTGACTTTCTCCATGGTGTAAATGTGTACTAGCCTATAGGTGCTTTATTGGTACATTGTTGGAGGCATTGGAATCCCCTGGCACAAACTTCTGTCTTCTCACAAATTGTTGCCAATCTTGTCAAGACTTTACACAGTAATCTGCAGTTTGAATTACCTGGCATGTGAACAGAAACAGGCATTGAAATTTCCCAAAGTACATGAATGACATGGATGAGCACAAAAGAAAGACCCAGGCAGGGTTCACTCTATCTTCATTCCCCTCCAAATGCAGGGGCTTGGGAATAAGGCACACCCTGGAGTTGACACTCAGGACAGAAACTGGAGAGAAACAGGGAATCTTGACATTGGCCAAGGAAGTGGTGGAGTCACCATCCCTGGAAGTGTTCCACAAACAAGCAGATGTGACATTTGGTGATGTGGTTTAGTGGAAGTCTTTTCCAACCTGAGTGATTCTGTGATTCTATGACTGCAGGAATTTGGCACCACTTTCTTTAGCCAGGTAATTATATAATGTGCAAAGATAGACACCCTAAATTATTGTTATGACTTTCTTCCCATGGGTGAGTTGGTGTGAGCAACTGGATGGCAGAAACCTGAGCTGTAAAGCAATACAGGTTAAAAGTTTAGCTTTCCACCTTTATGATGGCAGGTTTCACTCTCTCACTGAGAATGCCTCACTTGTATTTACTTTTTAAGGTCATTATCTGTCCCATGAGAGTCTTTGTGAAGGTCCAAATTTCAAATAAACAGTACACTATAAGACAGGTATGTGTGGATAATTTTTGTTGTATTTGGCTAAAAAATGGGTACTAAGCTCAATAGGTAAACATAAAAGTATGCCATTGAAAACAATGCATTCCCATTAGTGTTTGAATATGTGCCTAAACTCCATGTACACTTTTACATGGTTATGTCATTTCCTGTGTAAAATGGCCTTGTTTATACAGCAGCCATATGAAAGATGCAGGAGCCCACTATGTGGGCTATTTGAAGCTTTCTTTAAGAAACATAAAAACCCCTTGACCCTTGTATAATAAAAGGTGTTAAAAGATACTGCTTTTATAACATCTTAGCCAAGACTAGTAAGAATGTACAAAGCAAACAATATTTTTTTTTTTACTTCATAGTCCTAGTCAATCGTGTTATTTTATGGATTTACTATTGCTGTTGGGTAGTAAAATGATATTTAAAAATAAAATTGCAGGAGATTTCATTGCTTCTCAACAAATTCAATAAACAATAATCTTAATTTTTTTTGAGAAATAGTAAATACAGAGCAGTAAATGCACTTTGCAGAGTACTCAGAATAGCCCATTTATTCTGTCATTCGGAGTTCACTGATGTCCCTGTTTTCCTCGTTGTTTTTTTTCAGAACTAGTTTAAACTTTCTACAGTGATTTGGCCAGCTGAAGTAATGCAAATGGATTCAGTTTCCCCTGATGTCATTTTGAAGGGCACAGCTGTCAAGAAAAAATTACTTAGTCAACAATAACAGTGATTAATTGGCTAACCCTCTGCTAGGGGACAGCAAATGTTCTTTTCACTGTTTTCTTCCCTTAGAATCTCTTTGATATAACATCTTAAGCTATATTTTGCCATCCAGGAATCCAGGCTAAGCAGCCTCTGCCCATCATACTGCCAGAGAAATGCCATTAAACTAATTAAATTGAATTATAGGAAGGTACTGCTTCTGCACATCCATTTTCCATCTGGCTGTTTTTACACAATGCCATTGATTGTGGCATAAAGTCAGAAATAAGGCTTTAATTGATAAAACCAGACTCATTTCTGTTTGCTCATGTAAACGTCTTCAAAACATTAATATTTCTCCAGAACTCTTAGAAGAGGAACACAACTTGGGTCCTTCCCATGCTGAGAGAAAGGGATGGATATCTTCCCCACAGCTCTCTTTTCTGCAAAAAAAGGTGAAACAAGACTCATAAACTTCAGATGGCAAAGAAGTCATTAACTCATAGGGTTGGTGATCGGGTTACAGGAACCCAGCTAGGGAGGATTAAAGGGCTAAAGGCAGTGAGGGGAGAAGCAGGAGGAGGTGCTCTAAGGGAATGTGGCTTGGGAGAGAGGAACTGGGGACAAGTGGCTCTCAGGGGGACACAGGCTGCCCCCACAGCAGCAGGGTGAGACTGGGTGAAAGACTGAATAATAAGGTGGAGCAAATGCAGGAGGAACTGTGAAGGGGATGCACCTCCAAGTGTACACAAGCTGGATGGGTGGCAGTGCTGCTGGGGGAGCAGACACATCCCAGGTGAGAATCACCAGGACAAGAGGACACAGACTCAAGGTGCCCCAGGGGAGGTTCAGATTGGCCAACAGGAAGAATTTCTTCACAGAAGGAGTTGTCACACATTGGCAGGGGCTGCCCAGATAGATGGTGGAGTCACCATCCCTGGGGGTGTTGAAGAAACAACTGGATGTGACAGGGCTGTGCTTTAGTTGACAAGGTAGTGATCAGTCAAAGGTTGGACTCAATGATCTCAGACATCCATTCCAACTTAAATGATTCCATGATTCTTTCTATGTGTCTACAAGAAAAAAACCCATTATTCTGAGGGCTTGGTGCAAGTAATTCTTTCTTAGCACTTTGCCTGTCCTTCTCATGCTGGAGGCTTCCAGGGCTTTCCTGAGAGCTCTAGCCCAGAAGCTGCTGAAGGCTTAGAGCAAGAACAGGCTGCTGGATCATGGACTCACACAATCATTGGGGTTCAAAATGACCTCCAAGATCATGGAGTCCAGCCCTCAACCCAGGATTACCAGGTTTACCACTAACCCATGTCCCCAGGTGCCAGATCCACACATTTTTGAGCACCTCCAGGGACAGTGACTCCACCACAGCCATGGGCAGCCTGTTCAATGACTGACCACCCTTTCTATGAAAAAATTGACCTCAATATCCAACCTAAACCTCCTCTGGCATAACTTGAGGCTGTTTTCTCTTGTCCTGACACTTGTTATCTGGCTGAGGAGATCAACCCCCACTGGGCGAAAATTTCCTTCCCTCCTTAGTCTCCTTGTCTTCAGGCTGAGCCCACCCAGCTCTCTCAGCTTCTTCTCATGACACCCGTGCTCCAGACCCTTCCCCAGCTTCACTGCCCTTCTCTGGACACGCTCCAGCCCCTCAATGTCTTTCTTGTCATGAAGGACCCAGAACTGGGTCCCAGGATTCAAGGTTCAGCCTCACCAGTGCCCATCACCAGAGGATGATCCCTGCATCTTTGCTGGTACAATACTTCAGAAGCTCAGCAGAGGCACATAACTTCTGACAGTGGCTTTGAACAGGCAGAAACAGCAGTAACTTTTCTACAACACTGACTGTGGCCATGTGTGCTGTTGTTGGAGTCCAAACCAATAGAGGTTAGAAACCTGAGTCTGGATGATGAGGGACTTTCATTTATGAGACTTTCAGGTGGATCACAGATGTCATTGCTGGGCCCCAGGCACAAGCAGTTTATCTTCTCCTAGCCATGTGCAGCCTGAGGTTAAAGGTAGCTCTGGACTTTACAAAGTGCTTAACTTTGGCATTTTTGTGCTTTTCTCAGCAGCCCTTGACTCCAGCAGCTGATTAAAAGCACTAAAGTAAGCAGCTTTCCCAACAGCAAGAGTGAATAGCCAGGGCCTGGGAGAGTGAGCTGAAGTGTCTGTGCTGAGCAGGAGCTGGTGAGTGACACCAGGTGTGGTGTCCCAAATGAGCCTCCTGGCTGGGGACAGGTACCGGTATTGGGGTTCCTCTGTCCTGTTGAGATTCGGCTGCAGGCATGAGAGAATTGTACTGCCCAGGAGAAAAAGGGAGTGGACATGCTCCTATTAAACCCAGGAATACCTGGGTTTGTTGGGAGGTTTTTTTTACTTGCCAAGGTGATGAGAGCTTGTGCCCAATTCTTTTTCCCTGCTGCACTTCTCCCTGGCTGGAGGCACCAGGAGGGGGAGCTCCCCATGTCTCCTACTGCTACTGGGAAAGTCACATTCCTGCCTGTGCCCCACAAGCATGAGGCTGGACAGATTGCACAGCAGGGGTGAGACAGACACAACCCTGCACACGGCCTGGGGAATAGCTGATCTGATCTCGAGGAAGGACTTAAAGCACATGTTCCCAAATTTGATTGATTCTTCCTGTGTTCTCAGATAAACAGCTGGTTACAGACAACCTGGTGGTTCAGGAGCATTGTGAGAACAGCTGCTGGATCAGTCAAGAGACAGGCAAGAAGCACTGAGTGTGAGGAAGGAGAAAGGGGAGAAAAAAAGGACTTGAGGAACTGGCATAATACTATTTGATCAGTAAGCTCCAGAAAATAAAAGATGGAATTTTTCAGTGGTATACAAACTTTAAACACAAATTGATTATTTGGAATTCTAGAAAAATTACCTGCTATTTATCTCAAAACACACTGGGGCTATCTGTCTCTCAAAACATTATATTTTTGGTAAGAGAAAAAGCTGTAAGAAATAATTCACTTCTTGCAACAGTAATGAAATATCCCCCATGCCATTAAGAAAAGAAAGTGATGAGGAGCATGTGCTGGCATTGTCAGTTTTAAAACATTTAACCTGTACCAGTAAGCCTACTGATTTTTAATAAATCTTGGGATTTGGAGGAAATTCCAGATGTTTGGGAATCTCAAGAGAAAAGGAACTCAATTCAGTACTTTAAAGGGTGACTGTTCTGAACTGGCAATCATAAGCAAATTATAGGGCTGTTGATGCTGACTGAATCTAATAATGTGGTTGAAGGATGGCAATTTAATTTGCAGGCGATAAGGACAAGAAGAACAATGAGGATCATTTGGCCTGATGAGCTCTGCTTACCACAGGTGAAAAATTTTACTTCTGAGTCCCTGAAGTGTCTGTTCAGTTTTTACACCAATCAGGGAAGCAAAAACAACTTTAGGAATGACTGAGAGGGAAATAGGGAATAAATGAGAAGACAATATGCAGCCACTACACACTGAAACACTTTGGGATACAAAAGATCTGGAGAAGGGCAGTAAGAAGGACAGCAAGTATGGAACAGTACTTCTGTGAGAGAAATAATGAGACTGGAGACCTTCAGTGTAAGGTGACTGGGGCAAAAGAGAAAAGTGGTGAGGACTAAGAATGTGAACTGGGAGCAAGCAGTATACCAAATGATAGTGGCTCAGGACAGGCTTGAAGGAAGCAGAAATACACTGATACCATCAGGGTAGCCCAGCTGCAGAACTCCTGAGCACACCTTGGTTGGGATGCTAAAATTTATATATGTTTAAAAAAAAAAAAAAAGGAATAAAAATCTATGAAAATCTGCTGACCATGAGTCCAGGGGACTTTCTGAGTCCCTGGCAGCTGGAAGTTCAAAAGCTCTGCCAAAAACCCCTTGCTGTACATTTGTCCTGTCTTTATTTTCTTTACAGGGATCTGCTGTTCCCTATAGAAGATGAGTTCCATGGGATCCATGGTCTAACTCTGCAAAACTATTCTTCCATATGAAGCCCAAAACTTGGAGTAAACTGGTAGAATGGGACATAATGGCTCAACCTACCAGTCCTGGTAGGACTTACCAGGGGTTGGCCACTGTCCTGTTAGAGGAGCATGGCTGTCTGTTGTGGTGTCTCTTTTCCCATCTATTTTTTTAAAAAAGCCTATTTTTAGAGTTCTGTGGAATTAAATGACGCTATATAATAGCTGGGTATTACATATTTGGAAAGAGAGACCCAGGATTGATTTAAGGACCTAAAGTTTTAAAAAGCTCACCACATTCAGCTCTAAGCTAATTCTGGGAATATTAGCACTTCATTTTTTAATAAGCAGCTATTTCTACTTACTGTCCAGTTTCCACTTTGAATTACTGAATTGGCTTCTTTGTCTGCAGCATGAAAAAACTTACTCCCATGGGCATGGTTCTACCTGTGCAGACTGTGATGAATGTTTTTCTCCTAATTTCTGTGGAAGAGGTAGATGGACTTTGTTCTGCTTTTGCTGGGCACCTCTGTTACCAGATTTTCTCTTCTTGGGTTTTTTCCTTTAAGCTCTCACTTCTCCAAATACTTTTAGTATGTAAACACCTGAACTCATTTAATGTTGCAGTAACAGCCTCATCAATGCCACAGAGGCGCTACTAATTTTCTACTTTTACTGGATTTTGACCTTTATAGTCTGGGCATCATCTTTCCCTCTCAGCTCCAGCATCACATTAGGAGTTCAGAATCAGCTTTCTATTATGAACAACCCTGCTTTTCCATAATCACTGCTTTCTAATGAAAAGCTTTCCATTTTATAAGTTCTTGCCTCAGAGTTGAAAATCCTTGTTTACAGCTGAGTTAAAAACAGTTCAGTGCCACTAAAAAGGCTCTGCTTAACATGACTTATGTAATTCGTTATTCATTATGAAGTAAAAGTTAATTTGCTTTTCAGGGTGAGGTGTTGGGACAAGTGAAGGTGGGACCTTATGAGCCCTGTCAGTGCTAGGCTCCAGATCAGAGCCCAAGGTCCCAGGCTGGAGGGGTTGCCACCATCCCATGCCTCCAGGAGGAGCAAACTCCTCAAGAAGTCATAGAAGAAGGATGCTGGCAGCAATCTGTGCTTCTGGAATGGTGAAGTGCTGGGCTTCAAGAGCTGGGCAGGGGACTGACAAACCCTCTGCTGCTCACACATATCCACACATATTCCCTTTGTCCCAGAACATTCTCCAGACATCCCAAAGATGTGAAAATCAAGCTGTGCTCTCTTTGGCATGCATTTAAAATTTGTTTGAAAGCTGCTCTGGACCAGATACCCGATTCCTACACATTTTGTTCTGCTGTGAGCCCTGGGAAGCACACGCTCTCAGATCACTGGAGGAGGTTTGCACCTCTTGCTTTGAGTCCATAGGGCACCTCTGAAACCTGCTTGTAACCTGCTCATAACCTGTTTGGAGCTCCTTATTCCTGGCAGAGGGTACATGCCATGCCAGAGCTCTCACCAATGCTGTGCTCCCCCAGCACAGTGCCAGCTGTCTTGAGGAGGTTTAAATTCTGGATACTGGGTGTTTGGGTGGTGCCCACTGCAGCCAGTACAGAAACCCCAGAGCAGCATTTGTCCCAGCAGCCCAGGAGGAGCTGTTCAGGCACCTCAAGGGCTCCTGGGCTGCTCTGGCTCACCAGCCTCTGGGAAGCTGTAGGAGTGCACTGCTGGACACAGCCCCTGTGTGTGCTGAGGCTGGGCCTTTTCCTTGTTTTTCTGGGATACAGGCAGCACACTGGCACTGCACGAGCCATCCGGTAGCTTCATCCCTCAAGATTCTCCGGAGCAGCAGGAGCCTCTCCCTGCCACTGCATGCACTATTCACAGCATGGGGCTCTTGTTAGGAGCCATGTGAAGGGAGGGAAGAAGGAATGACTGCTGGAAGATGGAGGGGTGAGGGATGGTGGGGACATTTCTCAGTTAGAATTGCTCAGTCTTTGCTAGGAAGGACTGACAGCATGTCTCTGGTAGATTATCCCGGATACCCAGACCTTGCCCCATATTATATGGTTTTCATCACAAACATAAAAGTACTTGGTATAAAACAGAAGGTCAGGAAGGTTTAAGACATGGTATATGAGAAAACATTTTCCAGATTTCAGCTTCCTCCAAGGTAATATGCAAGTGTAATTAAAACAGAACCTGGAAATATAGAGTACAGTACCCTATTGAAAGTGTGTTGTATGAGCTGAACTCCCTTCATTGATAGTTTTCCAAAACACACAGCTGCAATAATCTTTATCCAGGAGAAGGGAATAAATTAAGTCTGAACACCTCTGCATATAGTACAGTACAGTGTATAGCCCTGCACCCCATATAACCTCGGAGAGGTAATGGAAAGCTGAAGGAAGCACAAGTGGAAAACCTCTCTGACCAGCAAATACTTTCTTCTGCTGAAAGCAGACAGATGGGAAGAAAAGCTCATGAAACAGAGGCAGTTTAAGTACTGGGATGTCTCGTTTCTGCTCAAGTCATTGAGGCTCTGCAGTGGCAGGGTGCCAAAGCACACTCCAGATTTGACAGGTGGGGAGGGGAATGTCCTGGGCTTGCCCAGCAAACAGGGAGTATTGATGGCTGGCTAACGTGAACAAATAGGAGTTTATCATATTTAACAGTGGCAGCAGCCACTAGGATATAAAAGCCTGGAAAAAGTAACTAGGTCCTACTTCTACTCCCCCTGAACAGTTCAGCCATGGAGTTCAGGTTGTGCTTGCCAGGCTTCACCAAACTCAGTGAGGTGCAGCACTGAGCAGCCTGTTCTGCTTCACGTCTGCTTTTCCTCCTTCAGCACTGGTGCAGAAGAGGGGTAACTCCCTCCTGGAGACCAGAGTAAGGACTGCTTTGCACCTCTAGCCAAGGAATTCCAGATCAGGGAATTATCTCCATACTGGCCAAACATTTCAAGGTCCAGAGTGAATTGTAAGGATTGTATTTTCATTGAAAAATACATCTTAATTTCATATTTTTAAATAGCATTTTTCTTGCGAAATAGCAATAGAAAAATGTATGCACACTGACACCACAAACTGAGTCTTATGGGGAGGACTAGGCACCTTTATGCTGCTAAAATATAATTTTCTTCCATTAAAAGTCCTTTTTCAGCTTGTAATGTATTCCTAAGGGTGGACTTGGCCTCAAAGTGTTCGGATTTACTCCATATGAAAAGGAGAAAAATTTTGCAAGAGTGAAGTATGACTAATTTGTTTATGAACTACCAGTTCAAGCTTAGAAATGCCCTTTTCCTTCAGCAGCAGCCAGGGGCAGGAATCCAATGAACCTGGGTTTCCCCGTGCGGTCAGATGGCCCCTCACCACTCTGCTGGAACTCAGAGTTCTGCTAAGAGCAGTGCAGACATATCCAGGAAAGCTCTGGAAGAAGTCAATCCACATATACCAGTGCTCCAAGGTATATGTTATCACTGATCTGCACTTCCAGTCCTAAAGGAGTGCATGAGACAGGATGCAGTGCCAGATCCACTCTGGTTCCAGTGGTACATACAAAGCCCTTTCAGAACCTGGAGCACCGGGAAAGACACTCACATAGCTGTGGGGGCCAGCTGGCACTTCTGCACTATTGGCACAGAACCAGAATTAATAAGACCTGCTGGACTTGAGCTGAGTTTTTTCTATTGGGTTTCTCTTTATCATGATCTCCAGAGTGTCCTGGAATACCTTTATGGACTATTTTCCCTCTTGTTAGCTAGAATGTCCCAGTCCTGCTTGTCCCAGGTAACATGGACAGATCCTCTTTCCTCACATGACCATGAGGTTCCTTTGACTTTACTTCTGCAGAAGCAGGAACAGGTGGTTTAGAAGGGAAATTAATACAATTTTAAATTTTTACTTAGACAGGAATTCAAGAATAAGCAGAGGAAAGACTGAAGTTGAAAGATTTGTACTTTTGCCCTGGTCTAAAGCTCTGTTTGTTTTTCAGAAGGAAGGAGCTTCCCCCAGAAAATGTTGGCTTAACAATTGCCTTATCAAGTTGATTTTGATTATTCACGTTTCCAAGAGAAAAATACAAGATGCTGTTATGGGACTTTATTTCAAGATGGTCAGTTAACCTGCTTATTTAACATTTTAAAATATAAAAGCACAGGCCTTAATAAAAATGATCAGTCTGCTTTTCTGGGTGAAAAATGGAAGAGCATGTGCTATGATATTCAAAAGAAAATTATGTGCTGATGGGGAATGAGGAGGACAGGAAGATCAAATGTTTAAATGTCTTTGTTTAAAAATTATTTATCATTCCTTGTTAGTTAGGACAAAAAGGAAAGAGAGTTGTAGTAATGACCACTGAACTAGCCTGTGAGAGGTTAAAGAGAAGACAGGATGGAGGCCAAATCAGGAGGCCCATCAAATATAATGTATTAGTAAATAATAATAATAATAATAATAATAATAATAATAATAATAATAATAATAATAATAATAATAATAATAATAATAATAATAATAATAATTATTATTATTATTATTATTACCATTATCCTGATTAATAATAATAATAATAATAAATTATTTTACAATTCATTATATACATGAAATATCATCATATCTTTTCTGATGCCTCTTTCCTGTTCAGCCACATGAACACCTGAGGCCATTGTTGATGTTCCCCAACATGCTTCAGAAAACATGTGACAGCAAGATTCTCAGCCTCTTTAGTGGCCTCAAGTGACAATCTCCCAGGAAGAGGAGAATCTTCCTCATGGAAGATTTGTTATCTCAGATGTAATTCCTACACAGCTGTGGAGCTGCCCACTGAGCAGGGCTGAGTGGAGGAGCTTGAGGACAGCAAAAATTAATGTAAAGGGGAATAAATTGCCAGTGCTCTGACTGAGGGAATCCCTTCAGAACTGAAACTAAAATTGAAACTCAGATCCATACCCAACTCTTCTGGCTTCATGTCCCATCAGAGCCTGTGCTGTTCTGTTCCCTCTGGGAGCTGTGTTCAGACAGACTGACAGGGAAAGGGCTTGGTGCTTCATGGAGCAGTGACAGGCAGAGGAATATTAGGTGGGACAGTAACTTTCTCCAACTGAAGTGTGCCAGAATCTTTCTGTGCATCATTAGGTAGGACTAACAAACCCAGGTAAGTGTCAATATTTATCAGACACATCTCTGAGTTGGAAAGTGTCCGCTGTGGTGGACAGACCATGTCACATCACTGAGAGACACTGCTGGTGGCAAGAGCTTTTTCTCTGCATGACTACACAATTTAGTGTCACAAATGACGCTTTTGAGCGTCATCATTTTTAATGGCTGTAACTCATTAGTGGCAAAGAGGGTTCAGCAAAGTGTAATCACTCCTCTCCATCGCCTTTCCACAAGAAATTTGCTGTTAACAGTGGTATTTAATATTGGTTTGAGTGTAATGCACAAAGAGCAACTAAGCAAATAGAAAGCAACAAAACCAGCTTTAACCTTCCTGCCTGGAACTTGCCACAGGGACAAGAACAAAATGAAATGTAGCATTTCCCCAACAGATATCCCACAGTTCCCTGCATTGTTCAACATCCTCCCTCATGTCAGAGCAACTTGTTCACTAAACACCTTGTCAGACACAGTTAAACCCCTTTCAGCAGATAGCTGTGGGGAGTCAGAACATCTTGGGAAAGACAGGCTGCAAGCACAGGGATCTGGGATGCCTGTGGATCAGAAGTCCAGACAGGTGATTCCATTGGCCCACTGAGGCCTGATATTTAAGAACATATGAAAGATTTCTAAGGACTACTGTGAAGTTTCAGGGCCATTAAAGCAGCTGCTACTGCCCTCTTGAGAAGCTGACATCCCAGTTAACATGCTGGGAAAGAGAGGAGGAGAACATTATAGTTCCCTAAGCCCTCTAAGCCAGTGCTGCTGCCGGCAGCGCAGTCTCGCCTCCTGCCCCAGCTGCTGCCGCTCACATCTGCACCAGCACTGGCATTTGTGAGGTGATGTGGATGTGATCCAGATTCAGTCTAACCTGACAAAACAAGCCAGCTTGCTTCACCCCGTTGGGTCACTGCTCAGGCTCACTCTGTGGCCTCGTGAAAGCTGGTGCCAGCAGCAGCCAGGAGCAGGGAACATGCAACAGGGACAGGTGGGATGGCTCTTGGCAGGGAATATGCAGCAGGGGCAGGCGGGATGGCTCCTGGCAGCAAGCTGCTGGCTCTGGGGGACCCTGGGTGAGGGACTCTGCCATGTTCTGGTACTATCCCAGGGTCCCACTGATGCTTGGGGCAGCCAGGGTGGCCTGACGAATCTCAGCCATGGGAGCTATGGCTGCTTCCATGCTGCTCTCCCTGCTGTCCCGGGGCAGAGCCACCATCCCTCAGGATATGGCTGACAACAGTGGGCAGGCATGGATCTGCCACCTCTGAACCTTCCAAACCAAACCTCAGCACAGACCTGGAGCCTCCCATACTGTTGCAAAAATGTGGAATGTATCAAGATTATCTTAAGTCAGTGTAAAGAGTAAAACGCGACTTCCTGATCATTATACAAAGATGTCAACTCAGTTGAATTTTATTACTGGAAAGTGCCTTCTTTGTTAAATACCTTATGCCTGATATTGTTGTGACAGCCTTCTTTGTTAAATGCCACCTTGCCTTGTACCCGTGCCCTTTTCTGTACCTGCACTGCCTCTGCTGCTCCCAGCACACCTCTAATGGCAACTGATGACACCACCCAGCATGTAAATGAGAGAACTCCCACGGGGATTAGCACCCAGTGGAAGTGGAATTAACCTCTAAAGACCCCTAGAACCAGCGAGCCATTGCTCAAAGAGGACTCTGAACTATGGTCAAGGAGCAAGGAAGAACGTCGAGCTACTTACTGATGTTCTGGACCTCATCTCCATACTTGCTCTGCATGACTACCCTGGATTTTCAATGAGCCAGTGTCTTCCCAGGGACTCTCATGAGGATGGAAGCCCCAGCTCTGCCCTGCAGCAAAGCTGAACGCCTCCTCCTCTGTGCTGTCCACTGGGAGCAGCGGCAGTGTGCACGATCCATGGGGCCCCCACAAAGAGCTGACCTCAGTAAAGGCATTAAAAAGCAGCAGGTCTCCTTGCCCATTCTTTTCAGTCAGGATGTTGTTTGGCTTAAGGTCTTTGTATACTTTCAAGGCTAATGATCAAGAAAGGAGATCCCATCAGTGGAACAGAGAGCAGGACCCTACCCATGGACATCCTTTATCTAACAAGCTTTAATGATGTAGTAAATCAAGATGTAGTAAATCAAGATGTTGATGTATCTGTATGTCTACATTGCTAACCTGGGAAAATATTCAAGTAGTAAATCAAGATGTTGATGTATCTGTATGTCTACATTGCTAACCTGGGAAAATATTCAGGGTCCATGTATCCCAAAAGTGAACTATGTTCATTGTAATACCTACATCATGCCTACAGGTCAAAAAGGCTCCTGGGTTACATAGCTGTATGGAAACTACTAACCAATCCTAATAGAGGGGCTGTACTTGGGAAGTTACGAACTCTGAATTTCTGTGTCTAAAAAATGCTGTGCAAAGTCTGCTAGGCCACACTGGATTTGTTGAACATCACCAAGCACCCAGGCTTGCACAACTCTGAAATAAATAATCTTGCTGACCTTTATTTCCATTGGGCAGATGATCACCTGCAGCACCAACAGGAGGAACAGGTGTTTTGTCACTCTCTGGACCCGACCTCTGCAATTTGGTTGCAAAATTTGATCCAAAACTGAACAGAACCAGGGATTGCACCTACACAAGATGTGAGAGGTCAGAAAGCTGTTGCTAGGCTTTACTATTGAGAAATAAATCGGATCCAGGTAACTTGGCCTGCAAACTTCAGACTGAGGTGCAGACTGAAACGCAGATTGAGCTCAGGGTGGGAGCCATGAGCTGCCAACCTCTGGTTAACAGAGGGCACAAAGACAGGTCCAGGTGATGACACTGAGAAACATAGCAGGAGCCAGGAATGTGGACGGACACAGAGAGGAGGACAGGAGCAAAAGATTCATGCAGAAGAGCTGAGACTTTGCTGTGCTTGGACTGTGAAGGTGTAACAGCCCAGGGGTTCAAGGTCCCTCCCTGAGGGCATCGAGCTGTTTCTGGGTTCCTGCGCTGTGAATAAATTGTTTTGTGGAATGAGATATGTGAGACTACTGTGGGAAGCCTGATCTGACTGCGTGAGAGTGGGGAATGCAGGGACACCCTTCAGCTCACTTGAGCACCACACTGTGATGGGTCTTCAGCTCCAGAAGTGAAAGCCTCTGACCTTTGGCGGTGTGTGAAATGGAATGGAAAACGTCCTTAACATTTACCTTCCATGGGGAGCCTATAACCTCCGATTTAAACACTGGGGAAAGGTGCTCTCCTTCCTATGAAGACACAGTTACACAATTACTCCCTCGAGCGTGCCATTACCGGCCTGTTGCACGCCGCTGAAGGCTCCCGATGCCGTGGGACAGCACCACGCTGCCCGCCCGCCGCACGCCGCCATCCCGCCGGCGCTTCCCGCGGAAGGGGCAGGGCCGCGCCGGCGGAAGCGGTGCCGGGCACTGATGGCGGCGCTGGCGCGGGCCCTGGTGAGTGAAGGGAGGAGGGAGGGAGAGAAGGAGGGGAGAGAGCGCTGGTACTGAAGGGGCGAGTGGCGTGCGGAGCCGGGGCTGTCCCCGCGCCGCCCCTGTGGAGGCCTCCCCCCGCAGCCCGAGGGCTGTCAGCGGGGGTTGCTCCCGCTTCCCGCCCTGTGGCCTCGCACCCGATGTCTGGCGAAGCAGCGGGTTTCCCGCGGGGTTTGTGTTTGCAGAAGGGTTAGTGAGGGGTTGGAGTGTGTTTAGGGATGGGAACGGAGCTGGGGAAGGGGCTGGGGTATCAAGAGCGGCTGAGGGAGCTGGGGGGCTCAGCCTGGAGAAAAGGAGGCTATGGGGGACCTTCTAGTTCTGCACAACTCCCTGACAGGAGGCTGCAGACAGGTGGGGTTCGGACTCTGCTCACAGGGAGTAAGGGACAGGATGAGAGGAAACAGCTTCAAACTGTGCCAGAGGAGGTTCAACTTGAACATCGGGAGGAATTTCTTCACTGGTGGTCAGGCACTGGAAGGGGCTGCCCAGGCAGGTGGTGGAGGTGTTTAAGGGATTCAGTGCCATGGTATAGTTGACATGGTGGTGTTGAGGTCATAGGTTGAATTCGATGATCTCAGAGGTCTTTTCCAACGGAATTGATCCTGTGATTCTGTTGTGTACGGGTTTGGGCTCCTGGTGGGGACTGGAGACAGTGTCTGCTGGGAACTCCTCTGCTGGGCTCAGTGTGTGCCCTGGGGGGTGCGCATTGCCCTCATGGGACTTCCTCCTCTCACTCTGGAGCTGTTTGGTAGCCAGGGTACTGTAAAGATTCCAATTCCTGTGTTACTGGTCAGGCACTGGCACCACCACAGGGCAGTGCTGGAGTTACCATCCCTGGAAGGGTTCAAACACCATGTGGATGTGACACTTGGTGACATGCTTTAGCAATGAACCCAGCAGTGCTGGGTTAATGGATGGACTTGATCATCTTGGAGGGCTTTTCCAGCCCTAGTGGTTCTGTGATTCAGATTGGAAGGGTTTGGGTTCCTGTGAAAGTGTGGGTTTCCAATGACTACACTGCTTTCTTCTTTCCCATTCATTTGTGTGCATTTTTTCTTTCTATTAGCCTTTAAAGCATCTGCAGCAGAGTTACTCTTTTTTAGCATATTGTCTAGAAAATACAATTTTGTACCTGGATATGATCTTACATCACCACACAGGGTGGCCAGCACTACTAAGTGGGGACAGATTTCCCAGGAACAGGAAAGGCCTTTGGTATGGGGGCAATATCCACTTCTGAAATTAGTCCCCCAGTCCCCCAGGTACTCCTAGCGATGGCTCAGGGTGTGGTTTCCCCAAGCAAGGTGAGCCCTGCCCTTTCCAATCTCAAGGTGAAAGCTGCCAAGCACAAACCTGCCCTAGAGCAGCTGAAATGCAGCGACCTTGAGTTCCTGCTTTATCCTTCCACCCCTGCCCTTTCTCTATGCTTTGTCCTTGCTCTGTTGCCTGCCTTTTTCTTGGTCCCTGTGATCCAAGTGCTGGAGCAGCAGAACAGTGACAACAGGTTCTACAGTTTGAAAGCATTAAAGAGGCAATGGTCAGCAGACAGGGAGGGGGGAGCCAGGCAGGAAGGGAGCAGGGAGAGCACTAGGGAAGCAGTGAGGCACCAGAAGGGCTCAGCTGTCTGTGGAGCTTCATCCCTAGGGCAGGGTTTGCAATCAAAACTGCTTCGGAGGGGGAATGATTTGCCTCCTGGGCTTACCTGTCCCTGGGCAGCTCTTCAGCCAGCTGCTGCTGGCATTCATGTGGCAAAGTAAGCTGATTTGATTTTTCAGCCTGACCAGAAAGGTTTCTCCTTAGAGAGGAGATGATATAGTTACCTGCCATTTTTGTGATCTGAAGTATGCTCAGCTTCAGCTCAGGGATTGCTCCTCCCTGGCATTTCTCAGTGCCTCTTTCTGCATTAGAATTTAGTGGTTGCCTAATGGTATGAAAACGAGTCTTAAAACTTTCTTTATTTTTTCTACTGGAAATAAGGAAAATTTGGTTTTTGTCTGACTTTGAGCTCCTGGTGTATGATACAGCCATGACATTTTAGCTCTGCTCCTTAATACTGGCATTATTTTAAATCTGGCTTTTGTCCAAGATACCTTGATAAATAGCTTGTCTGCTACCTAAGACTTTCCTTAAGGTTGCCAAGAGGATTTAGAAGACTAGTGATATTCTTTCATCTCTGTCTTGACAAGGCAGCTGTCTGCAGACTATTCCTGAGTAATCCTGTTCAGTCTAGGCTTGGTGCATTTTCTTTCAGCCAAGGGGAGAAGCAAAAGTAGCACTTGTAATATGAAAGGAAGGCTGTGTTCTGCAGAGTGGTTCTGGCTTACAGAAAATTCCTTAGCTCCTCATATTCCCTGCTATCTTCTGGTGTCTGTTTTCTTCATTACTGGATTGTTTATCACATCTCGGCTTTTAAGTGTGCTTATGCTTATTTTTTGTTTTCATATGTCTCTGTCCAGTTTGGTTACATTTGTGCTTTTCAACCTCAGTATGTTCAAGCTCTAAGCCATATCCCAACCTGGGCATGTTAATCAGAAAAAAGTTCTGTCAGATCCTTGGAATCTTGTAGTAATTGCTCACAATAAAAGGTTACTTCTTTCTCACTGCAGTGTTTGTTAAACTGTTTGTGTCAGAACACTAGATTATCTCAAAAAGTACTTTGTAGGACTCAGCTAATTTTTTTTTTAACAGAAACATAGAATTTTCATAATACCATTTGCTGATGGTGATGTTATGTCCAAAGATCAAAAGCCTGAGTAGTCTTGCTACAGTAGAAGCAGGAGGGTGTAGTAGCAGTGAACACAAACCACATTTGTCATGGGACAGGATGTCTCCCTTTGCAGTTTTTAAAACCCTAAATCAGTTCCTTAATGGCTTTAAAGTGCAGCTCTAGGAGGAGTTGAGGGACAGCCTGCAAGGCCCATGGCCACACCTGAGGGACAGCTGGTGACTGTGCAGTTCACAGGAGGGGAACAGGAACTCAGGTTGGTTTGTGTTGGTTCCTCTGGGTAGATCTGCTGCTCTTGTGGTTGTCCTTTCACTGGGCACCACCAGGGAGAGTCTGACTGCCCACCCCACCAGATATGAATACAAATTGATAAGATTTCCCTGAAGTCTTCTTTTCTGGAAACTAATCCTCTCCTCCTATGTCGGATGCTTCAGTCTCTTAATCATCTTTGTGGCCAACCAAAAACGAAGCAATTTTTATTAGAAAATGGCATCTCCATCCTAATAAGATACACATTATTTCCAGTATTAATGTAGTGCATGTATGAAGGAGGCAAGTATTGTATTAACTTGAATATTGTAGAAAGTGAAAGGTGCAAAGAAAGTGCAGGCAAAAAAGGCCCCACCTCTTCTTTCTACTGCTGACATTTTCATGACAGAAGGTAATTATCTTCACTGAAATTTATTGGGATAATATGTGCTTTTGGAATACGAAAATTCTTAGCTGTACCTGAGTAAAGTAAGGGAATGACACATAAAAGCTGAGTTGGATGAGGGCTTTTTAGAGCTTACTCAGTCAATTGAAGAATGCTTCTTAAGCATTTGAATTTATTGTATAGACAGAGAAGTTGTGGTGTGGTTTTATGATGTAGACAGCCCACCATTTCATTCCATTCATCTGTTTCTGCCATCAGACTTGGACTGGATACTTGTACTGGGAGGCAAAATATTTTTATAATCAAAATTTATACTCATGTCAAGTACAGGTTGGGAATTGAATCTGAGGATTGTTAGAATCATGGAATATCCTGAGCTGGAAGGGACCCACAAGGATCATTGGGTCCAATGCCCAGTGCTGCACAGACACCCCAACAGTCCCAGTCTGTGTCTGGGAGTGTTCAAACACTCCTGGAGCCCTGGCAGCCTCGGGGCCGTGCCCAGCACACTCTGGGAAAGAACCTTTCCCTCATCTCCAGCCTGAGCCTTCTCCCCACCCCCCTGACACAGCTCCATGTTGTTCTTGTCGTATGAGTGAATAAAACCTGTGGAAACAGAGAGACAGTTGAACTATTTCTGCATATTAGTGTCCTTTTCTTCATTGCTCATCTCCTCGTTGCAGAGCTGCCAGACTGGAGTAACCCAATGGACAGCAGGATGCAGTGGATTGCTCCAGGCTGCCGCAGGCCCGGGCTGGTGTAGGCGGATGTTCTGCAGTATTTTCCAGGTATGACATCAGAGCATGTTCAAGTGTGTGAAAAATGGCATGATCTTAAATTACCAAGAAAAAGTCATGGTTTTTCAATAAAGAGGCTTCCAGAAGTGATGTCTTTACTGTGTATTGTCAAAATACCAAGGCAAGTCAAGAGCTCCCTGCTGCTGCAAGAGTGAGCTCCCACTCTTGTTACATGTCCAGGTGTGTCTTTTAATAGACTCTAATGATCTGTCATGAGAAAATTAAATGCAGAAGTCCAAATGGAGGTGTTACTTTTCCAAATGAGCTATTACAAGCCAGTCATGTTTGCATGCTGTTTCCAGCATTTTATTTTAGAGAACACTTTATAGAACATCTCCACTGTACAGTGGCCTTGGACTTCCTACTACTGATGGATATTTACCCTGCACAGCACATTTGGTGTTGTTCCAGTGGAAGCTTTGCAGTTTGGCTCACAGTTTTGGGACAGCCAGCATAGTGCCAGCGTGTCTGTGCAGAGTAAATCAACTAGAGCATCATGTAATAGCAGTTAATGATAAAGGGGTGAAAAATATGTAGGAAATGGGAATAGATGCCTACTATTAAAGAAACAGTTCACACCAGTAGCACATGATGTTGGGACTAGAGGTGGAAATGAGCAGTTGTGAAGTTATTAATGAAATTTGGCTTACTCTACATTCAGTATACATCTGGGGATGACTGCTCTGAACAGCATATTTACTTTGTCTGAATTAATTGATAAATAAAATACTGCTAAGTTGGGTGTGCTGGGAGGCTGTGAGAGTGTTCTGTTCAGTCTGCAGCTTCTTTCCCAGGGATCCCACTTGCTCCTACTTGAGAGTTTTCTTTGTTGTGCACTACCTCTGTGATTGAAGTTATGTGCTCTGAAGTCATAGGATCTGTAGTGGTAGCTTTTACGCTGCAAGTTGTGTTTTCTCAAGTCCTGGACACAAAGACAGTTGAATGGGCTATAAAGTTGTAGATAAAAATAGCTATTTGTCTGCTAAGTCAGAAAAAACAATTATTCTTTATTAAGACACAAACCCCATAATTAAGAAGTAGTGTCAAGAGAGTCAAAGCAGAGAGCCTGTGGCTTTTGAGTACAGTGTTCTGCCAGTCCATTCCATCAGTACATTTATGGAACACTGGAAAATGTGGTGTGGAGCATTAAGCATAGACAGCCATTTTTTCATAACAGTTGTTATAATAAATTTGTGCTTTTTGTGATACAGAGTTTTTCAGGATTAGCCAGAATTAATTGACTTGGAAGCAAACTACTGGTGGCTGATGTAAAGTTAAGTCAGTGGTCTCTTAATTTTTCTTCTTTTCTTTTATCATTTCTATTAGAGACACAAGGCTGGTCCCTTCCAAATCTCTAAATTCTGTGGTGGATTGATTCAAGCCAATGGAGCCATCATAAAGCAAAACAGATCCTTTAAGAATATAAATAAGGTGAGAAGAGTTGGGTAGTTTTATTGTTGGAGGGTGCATGTGCTAGGGATTCTACAGAAACAGGTGGCAAAACACTTCTCAGAACACAGAGGTTCAACCTTTCTCTAAGATGTTTTAGTGTAATGTGAACAATGGGACTGGTAATTTGAGAAGGAGTTCTGTTCCTTTTCAGAAAATGAAGGGCTGGCATAGGAAGGTGCAGTTACAGTTGGGTTATCAGGGTGACAGTTGGCATTGACAAGGCTGAGGTCTTCCTTCCAGTGAGGAAAGAAGTTAAATCAGGGTGTTGGGGGCAGATGTTCCTTCCACACATATCAGAAGTGACAAGATGTTTCCTGATTCTTTAGTTTGGGAATAAAGTGTGGTGACAGTTTTGCTATCTTCTGAACACTGAAAATTGTCATGCAGTCTCATAACAGCTAATTATTGTGTAATAGTTCATCTGTACTGTTTTGTTAATCTGTGGTCTGTGTGTCTTGTGCATGCATTGTCTTTTGTTTTACAGTAGAAGTTTTCTGAGGCATGAATCAACTCCATAAGATAAATTTACCACTTAAACTAAGGATGTTAGCATCTCTCAACTAATAAATATTCTGATGTTGCTCTTGTTAATCCATTGTGAAGAAAATGGCAAAATGGAATGCATGGATGAGAAATGAGAGGACAGAAGGAAGAAGAGTTAGGGACTGATGAGTAAAACTTACATGAAAATAATAAACACAACATGCTATCTAGATAATAGTGCCTTTTGCTGGTATGGAGTTAGAGGTACATACTAAGAAGGAATTTAAATTGGTTACTTTGACATGGACAGTAAAAATGACGTAAAAGCAGAAGTCTGCAAGGGAAGAATCCCTGCCTGCTCATTGCATTTAATTCTTAACTGGGGGCTTTCCTTCTTATAGTAAATTTTTCAGTGTTTTTCAGCTGTTAAGATAAAGCAAACATTTTGCATGCAGAGATTGAAGCATTTACAAAGGGGTTTCACAGTTTATCACAGCTAGAGTTGTAAAGTTGTAATCCAGACTCCCAAACATGGTTCATGCCCCTGGTCCCCATTCCTGCTCTGAGACAGCACTTGCAGAGCAGATCTGGGAGAGCAGTGGGTGATAAGACAGTAGATCAAACAAACAAACCACAGGAGTGCCATGAAGATCTTCAAGGCAGGACTCAAGATTTGCTTTTTGTGCATTGGAAAGGGCAAGGGGAGGGGTACAAGGGTTGAAAGATGGATGGAGAAACTTCCCAGTTAAAATAGCCATGGTATAAGAAGTCAGGCAGGATTTATGACCAGAGAGGAAGCAGTTTACAACACTGTAGGTTTGAGGTGGGTTTTTGGACTGCAACTTCATTATTTTGAATAGAGAAGTACTTACTCCTCTTTGAAATGTGAACTTGACTATGCAATCCTGGTGGGAAAGTGGTTTGGAATTAATGGTGAGCTCCAGATGTTTCAGTTTATGTTTGGTGTCAAAATTAAAATGATTCTTTGCTTTAAGCACTGCATTTCAGGTATTGAGCAGGAAAGGCAGCCTGAGGTAGGCTTTTGTCCCTTGCACAGTGTCTTGATGAGCTTGTTTTGAGTGAGTTATAAAATATATTTTTTAAGTTTTCTCTCTCTCTCTGAGTTGTGGTTTCAGCCCAGCTGGCAACTAAGCACTGCACAGCTTCCCACCTCCTCACCCCAGTATTTCCTAGATCTGATTTTACGGACACTTACAGGATTGTTTAATTGCATTTGGCTGCAGTCCTGGCATTGGCAGGATGAGCTTCAGGCCTCTATCCATAGGTTGAACCAAGCACTCTCTGCTTAAATCCTTCACCATCTCCTGAGCTAGTCCAGGCTGCCTTGCAGAAGAATGAAGCAAGAGACATGGCATCTTGTAGAAAAACCTGCTTGTTGGTTAGCCATTGTTTTAGTGATAACAACAGATGAATTGAGATAATTTTGGTTTTTAACTTTCTCTTCATAGTGAAAATACTGTACAGAGTGATACTTCATGTGCATTTGTAGATAAGAGGCATGTAGTGAAGTTCTGCCTGGGTTCACTAGAGGTTCTGTGTGATTTGAATTCCTGTGGAGGAGATGAATGTTGACTTAGTGAGTGTGGCAGTGGTTATTGGTCACAAGTTCTGCCTTGAGTAGTTCCTATCATTGCCTGTCTGGAGGGGGGTTATGGAGTTCTGATAGAAGGTTAGGAACCATTTGTAGTGTAGCAGGGAGTATTGCATCACATAATCCTGAAGAGAAGATACTAAAAATTGGTTTAAATACCCACGTACGTGTCAATGGCATCACTGGGTCCATCACGTGTGGCAGAGGGTGGGATGTGCCTCTGCACACATTGGTAAGAGGTAAACATGCTTAATCACCAACATTCAGGGGTGGAAATGAGTATCACAGGAAGTCCTGGGCAGTGTTACACTGTCTGGGTGGTTGACAGATACTAAAATGGTGCTGAGTGTGTTTCTCCCCATTTACCTGAATGCTAGGCATGGCAGGATTCAAGCCATTGGCAGCAATCCATAGGCAGTGCACAAGTGCAGAGTGTTTTATCTCAAATGCTCAGGCCTGGGTGTGGATATACACAGAATCACTCACAGAATCACTAGCTTGGAAGAGACCTTCAAGATCAAGTCTAGCCCAGCCCTAACAGCTCAACTAGACAATCCGTCAAAGGGGTGGATTCTGTCTCAGAGCTATAATTTTTGTCACCTTTACTGTTAATTTTTAATTAAGTACAGCAACTTCTGTAGAGTATTGATCTGTATTTTAATCTGTATCTTAATATGTATTTACTTGCCATTCATGCCATTTCAAAAATTACTATAATAGTGCTAGGAAGTCTATAGAGAATGATCAGAAAGGGGAAAAGCTTTCAATATGAGAATAGTCTATTTTAGGACCCTTCTAAACTAGGGAGTGTATGTATAATACTGGCCTATAAAAGTAATTAAAATTATTGGGAAGTGGGATAGGAAATGGTTGTTTGCAGTTTCTTATGGGAAAATTGGGAGCATCCAGGTATCATAGAATAGTTTGGGTTGGAAGGGACTTTTAAAGTCCCATGTAGTCCAAATTACAAGGTTGTATTTAGAAAAGCCACAAGGAATTGCTTTTTGTACACAATTAAACTGTGAAACCAAACACACCACAACTTTGTATTACTGAGGTTAAAGGCCAGGATGCTGAAGGTGTATCCAGTTGGACCTGACAAAAAAAAAAATGAATAGCTACATTTTCTTATGCAGGACTGTCTGTCAAAAGCTGGACAGGTACATCCCAGAAGGCTGGGGCCATGTGTGCTGTATTTCTCTGCTTTTGTGTCTTCCCCAAGGATCTGCTCCTGATCTTTGCTGGAGTTGGCATCCTTGTCTCATTACTTTCACAGATTATAATGGCTCTCAGCTGTATTTCCTCAAGTATATGTAGGAGATTAATGTGTAACAGATAGGTTTGAAGTAATTTCTTGTTAGCAAAAAGTCTATACTACATACTTAATTCATGGAAATTATTTGCTGGAGTACCAGTGGTGATCACAGCTGGCTGATGGCTGCTGCTGCAGTGCTTAGAGGCAGAATGCCATAAAGTTTTCTTACCAGTTGTGCTGCTTTGGGTTAGGGAAGAGTAAATTTTCTTCTCAGTAGCTGGTATGGGCTGTGGTTTGGATTTGTGCTGGACACAGCCCTGATAGTCCAGGCATGTTTTAGTTACTGAGCAGGGCTGACACAAGGTTGAGGCCTTTCCTGCTCCTTACCCCACCAGTGGAGTAGCTGTGGGTGCACAAGGAGTTGTGGGGACACAACAGGGACACAATAGGGTCAGCAGCTGACCCCAGGGACAGTCCAGACCATCCAGCATCATTCTCACACATAAAGTTTGGGAAGAAGGGGGGAGTGGGGAACTTTGGTGTCATGTTACTCTGATGAAGCCCAGCTGTCCTGGGGGTGGCTTAGCACCTGCATGCCCTGGGGAAGTGGGGAATGAATTCCCCCTTTGGCTTTGCTTGTGTCTGTGGCTTTTGTTTTACTGATTAAACTGCCCCTATCTCAAGCCCAGAATTTCCCCACTTTTACCCTTCCAAATCTCTCCCCTATCCCCACCACAGCATCAGCTCAAGGGTGTTTAAGGTGTGTAGTGAGTCTAGAAGAGAACATTTATCTTCATGTTTACAGACACTGCAAATCATTCCTGACTAAGTACTTCACTGATCTGAATTTTCTGCAAGTATGTAGATTAACTGTAAGGGGAATTACAGATTAACAATCTGGGGGAGCTCTTGGGTAAGAATGGTGGGTTCATGTTATCTTCATTAGTTTTAAAACAGAGCTGATTGGTTTGTATAATGTATAATTACTGTAGAATGCCTGTGAGAAGAAGGGATGGAATGTGAAAGGTTAGCTTTATTTTCTCTGTTTCTGTGATTTCTTTGCTCATTTTATCTGCCAAAGATTGAAGCCCAAGTAAAGACATGTAGAATTAATATGGGGGTCTAGGATAGGAGCCATATTCTGGAAAGCAGGTTTCTGTAACTATTTGAGTATGAGCTACCAATGGGATGTTGTTATCACAATGGTTATGCAATGTTTGCATTCATAAACAGAGGAATGGCACATATGAAAACCAGTGGAATATTTTCAGGAGAGACCTAAACAGTGTTTAGTTTTGTTGAACAAAGAAAGCAAGCAAAAAATCCCTAAAATTCTGTTACATTTGTAACTTTGCTAAGTAAAATGTGTCAGATTTAAGTGCTGAGACTGAAATATGTGCTATTTCAATTTTACAGCATCTTTCTGCAAAGGATTCCTTGCAGCCATCTGAAGAAAAAGTGGGTGCTTTTACAAGGATAATAGAAGCAATGGGGTTCACAGGACCACTCAAGTACAGCAGATGGGTAAAGTAGTAATTTAATAATTCTTTTGGTTGTTTGATAGTTCTAACAAGCAGACCAAAAATACTCCACATTTTTTTCTTATGATAGGAACAGTACTTAATGGAAAGGGTTTAATGTAAATTCCTGTTTTCTGATGTGATGAATTTATAATCCAGATCTTGTACCTCCATTATGTATTGCCATCATTGACATATGCAACAATACTGTATTTGGTTTGTAGAGTCTAAATCCTTCTTGAATTTCTTCAGATATCTGATTTTCACTTCATTTGTGCACCAAAGAACAGAGTAAGAGCCTTACCAGGAGGGTCTGCTGAGCAGTCAGTGGTGAGATGTGGTTGCTGTTCAAATCACTGTTCAGTGGAGCTGACTAGGCCAGAGTCACAAATAGGTCCTTCTCTTTCTCTTTTTCATTTTTAATAGCCCTTTCATAAAATGGTTGTTAACATCAACTAAGTGAGAGCAGCTCTGTGAGAGATGCTGTTGGTTCCTTATGTGGAAGAAAAAAGATGAATTCTTTTGTACTCTTCTCTGAACTGAGGAAGAGTACAAAAGAATGAGAGGAAAAGGCAGCTTGAGGAAGGGCTGAGCCAAATTGTGTTGAAATTAAAACAAGTTACTTGAATAAAAAGATTAGAAATAATAGAAGTTTTAAGGGGCTTTGAATATCTGCAAGGCAGAGTGCACCTCTTCAGAGACTGATTGAAACTGTTGCTGATTGCAGGCTGCTCCTCAGAAAGTGTAAAGCAAAGATAAATGCAGGCTTAGTTATTTTGGTTAAAATCAGTTGCTTTAATCAGGTGATGCTAAACCTCTTGAGAGTGTAGTTTCTCTCCCATGTGCTTGTGTACATATTGTTGTAATAAAGATTCTTGTTAGCTCTAAGTGTTGATTTCAGAGTTCTCCTTAATTGCTGCTCTTTACTGCCTGCTTTTGGCTGGGGAACCTGGGTTGGGAGAGAGTTATTTTGTGGTTAGGGCCCAGGAGACCTGAGTTCATTTTTGGCTTTGCCCGTGCTCTCTAGGAGATCTTTGAGAAGTTTCTTAATATTTCTCTTGTTTTTTTCTGTTTTATTCTCCCTTCCCCCACATTTCTTCTATACCCTAAAACTTCCATGATTAAATTTCATCAGTTTCTCCTTTGTTACCTGCATTATTTAAGGGCTGGATTGTGGGGACTGTTTTTTACAATATGTTTTTAATGTCTAGTAATGCCTGCTCTGGGGCAGTGACGCTCACCAGGGAGATCTCTGCTCACAGGCCAGGCAGTGTTTCCTTTAAAAGGGAAACCTTCAGAACTCCTGTAAGCAATGTAAATCATTTTACTTCAAGAACTTTAGATGTATGTTTGATTTTTGACAGAAGCCTGAGATTACTGAATAAGAAAATTAATGGGCTCCTGTGTTTCCTCAGCAATCAGTTGCAACTTCTTTACTTTCCTTTTGGTTGGAGGAGACACAAATAACTACTTTGGTGATTTGAACTGCCATTTAGCAGGCAGGGTGCTCATCCCTGCAGTATGGTGATCACTGGCATATGTCACTAGAAAAAACAAAAAACCAAACCAGAGCAATCCAAACCCAGTGCCATTTCTCTTTAAGAGAGATTATCTTTAAGATTTTTGCTATTAGTTATTGTGTTCTTTGAAGCTTCAGCACACGTGTCTGTGTTGTAGATGATGGACTGGAGGTGTTTTGGGTGCAGTGGCAGACCAGGAACAAAATGAGAAGTGCCAAGGCACCTGGGAATACCTTGTGCTGTTCATCATTTAAGATTCCTTTCTCACTTTTATAGTCAATCAAGTGTCACTTTTCTAGGAAAAAAAAAAGCTATTTTTAGGACATGTCTGGTATGTGACTTCTTTAATATTTAAAACTTAAATTACACAAAACAATCTTAGTGGTATACATCACTCTTTCTGTAGTTATATCAAGTATTTTAACACACTAGATTTGGAAGGATATTCAGGGAGATAATTTTTTTTTCCTTCAAGGCAAAATTAATTATACTCATGCCATTACTGGCAGATCTAATAGTTTAACATGCTGCTGAAAATCTCAAGCTATGGTGATTCTCAAAAGAAGTGTTTTCAGCAAATGGCAGTGTGTGGAACAAAGGCAGTAGTGTTCACCAGCTCTGGTGATGAATGCTTCAAGTGTTGTCTTTTCTTTTTGTTTAGAAGATCAAGGTGGCAGCGCTGCGCATGTACACGTGCTGTGTGGAGAAAACTGACTATGAGGAGTTCTTTAACAGTAAGTGGTGGACTGATGGTATCTGAACTGCTTCCCTGGTAAGAGAACTTACAGTGGAATTAGGTCACTGGATATATTTATGCCAATTAATGCAACAACAAAAAGACTAGTCAGACCCTACCAGGGCATAGTCAGCTGGAAGGGGACTGTTCTGCAGCATTCCCTTAAGCTCTGGAGTGACAGGGGTGCAAGGGCAGGCTCTGGACTCTGGCATTGTTACATTTTGCCTGCTGCAGTGGGGAACAGGAACAGGGGTGGAATGGGTAAAACTCAGAATGTCCTGGACTTCAAAGGATATTGCCATTTCTTATTACAAATTTTTACACATTTTTATAATTTATTTTTTTTATTTCCCTTTTTATGGTGGTCAGATGGTCTCTGTGTCCTACCCTGTGCCATCCCCAGTATAACTGTGATGCAGGTAAAGGAGTCACTCCCATCCACTACTGCACAACTTTTTTATGATACAAGGTCAGTTAGATCACAGGGATCACCTGTCTCTATCACCTTACAACTTAAGAGACTTTCTACATTTTTTTGCTACCCCAAACAGCATTAAATCAGGACACATCTCTTGACTGGGTAGAGTATGACTAAAACAGAGATACAAGTCTCTCCTATAAGGATGTAGGTATATTAGTGGCTTGGATGGGGATGTTTTTTTTGATCTTGTACACAGTGCTTTTTTGCTATTAGCTAAAAAAATCTTTTAAACTTTGAATAGTTTCAAATCTGGCTGTGAAGGGAGAAGATGTACTTTTGAGACTTATGTAGCTTTTTTCAGATTTTTTTCCTACTTGAATTATTTCCCATGTCAGTGTGATTTAGCTGGTAGTAAACCCATTAGCTGGATCTGGCCTGTAACCTGGATTCCTGAGCTACCAAATGCTTTCTTAGAGCACAGGTTGGGGCTGCTGCCTCAGATCAGCTGAAGGGACACCTTCATCCAGTGCAGAGCTTATTGAGCATGGTTTTTTACATGGTGTTGCTACTGCAAAATTTTCAAGTGTTTTTCAAAAGATTTTCCAAACCTGTGATGTGGCTTTGGCGGTTTCAGGAGTGAGAGAACTCTGTTAGCAGTAGCATTCATCACTAGTGATCAAAACTTGAGAACCTCGTTTTCCCTGTGCACACCCTCTCCCAGCTGTGTGCCCTCCCAGGCTTGCTCAGATAGGGTCTCCTCTGTTTGTGCTATTTACCTCTAAGACAAGGGCTTTGCTGTCTTTAACTGGTGTTTCACTATCCCTTTTTAATTGTACAAAGACCTATAAATGTTGCCCTAGCTTAAAATTTAAAGGGATTTCTAAACATATCTGTGGAAAAAATACTGGCATATATTTTCAGGTTCAATACAGAGTAAAATAGCTTCAGTTGTGTTTTTGATGTTGGCTTACTGTCTTGAAAAGAAAACATGTATTTTAAAGAGTAGGACATGTTTGCATGGACTTGAGAAAGTTGTTGCCTAAGGAACAAGACAGTCTTCTGAGATTGATGGAGTGCATGATGCACCCGCTAGTGGTGTAAGAGCACCTGTGGTGTGGGGATCAGTGCTTCTGGTTCCAAATAAATCATTGTTTTCATATCAAAACAGGTAAAAAAAGTTTCTTTTACTTCTGTCTACATAAAAATGCAGCTGTTTTGGGGGATTAGCTCAAAAATTTAACAGGCTTGTGATCCATGTTAAAAAGTAGTTCCCCTAAAATGCAGGCAGTGTGAGATGGGCAGGAAGTTTTTAACATGATTTTGCCATGGAGAAGTTTTAGGCTGTGGTCCCATGGGCAACTGAGTTGAAGTAGCAGCCAAAGAGGAAAGTCTCATGTCTTCATCTTCCTGTGCCCCTGTTCTGGGCTGCAGAGTTATATCCTTGGTGAACATTCAGGTCACTGAAAGAGAACAGCCCAGTTTACTGACATTCTGGTTTGCTGTATTGGTGAGCTAAAGTGGCACATGGAAGGATCTGGTGGAGAGCAGCCATGGCACAAAGCAGCTGCTAGGGAGTGAATAACTGAGAGGGGAACATGGCATGGAGCAAGATACCAAACTTTCACTTGAGTTTACCATGTCTTCATCAAACTGTGTCAGGTGTGAGCTGTTTTTTTCCTTTTGCAGCTAAAGATGGACATAAGCCCATTGCTCACTACTGAAGGAGCAGCCTGAGGGACTGGTAGGAAGAAAAGCAAGTACCTGTGAACTGTGCCATGGTGCTGCAGCAGCAGAGCAGTGCCCAAGCCTGTGCCCTGTGGGTGCTGTGGCCCTCCTGATGCCCACGGGGAGCTCCAGGGCAGGACTGTGCTGTCTGAGCCACAGCCGTGTCCTGACCTGAGCAATGTTTGTGCTCTACCCCCCACACTTCTGGCTCTAGCTGGAGGGTGTTGATATCCAGGTGAACTGCTCTGAGTCAGCTTTGCTCTCTGGAGAGCTTATTAGCTCCTTCCGAGCCATGTGTGAGCCCTGTTAACCTGCTGAGCTGCCTTGGGAAACCTGCAGCCATTCAAGTGTGAAACCACTTGTGGGCTTGTTAACCTGAGTGAGCAGAACCTGCTCTTCACAGAGCCCTCCTCAGTGTTTTCCGGATGTGCTTTTGTGGTGTGGCTGTGTTGTGCCATAAGGAACAACTGCACTGTGAGCTTATGGAACTTGGATTGGTGTGTGGAGTTTGAAGGGTAGATCTCTTACAGAGTTGACAGTGTAAAGAGTGGAGAGTGTGGTGGTGAGGACTAGGACAGTGATAGCACTTCATGTCTTACGGGACTTTTTGTGGCACAGTAGGAGAGCCCTGTGAACTGCCTGCTCTGCATATGCCTTGGAACAGCAGTTCCCAAAAGACAAACTGTGGGTATGCAAGTCATGAGGCCACTGTAGGATATAAAGAAGGTGTTTTAATTGAGACTCTTGAGTATGAAACTGCAGTCAATTTTATTATGCTTGCCATCCCATTGTCTCTTCATACATGATCACTTATGGACAAAACTTTGGGAACTCTGCTTTAGAGCTCATATCCCAAATGCACTGTGCTGCTTATGTGGAAAGTGGAGCTATTTTAGGATGTCAGCTGTTACTTGTTTAAAGGAGAAGAGAAAAGCAGCAGAGGGAATAGCAAAGTTGCTGGTGCCAGGTTTGGCACAGAGTTTGGGTAGTTCCAATGCAACAGAGGAGGCAGCCTGTGAGGAAGAGTTTCATGCCTGACCTCAGACTTGAAAGGTCAAATGAACTTTTAGGATCAGGCAGGTAATTCTCAGGGCTGAACTGGAGTTTGGCTGATGAATATTGACTGTTGGGTTACCTTGAATTCAGCTTGAACTATTAATTCTCTAGAATGAGGCAGCTGCAGCAGTAGAGAGCTTGTCCTACCAAATCAGCCTTTTGGATGTTTCCTTGGGGGGCTCAGCACAGCTCAGAAAGGCTGGAAGTTACAGGAGTCTTGACTGTTGTGTCTCCCATACCTTACCCAGTGCCTTCCAGGCTCCTGCTGCTGCCTGCCACACTCAGGGAGCCCTGAGACAGCACACCTGTCCTTTTGCAGGACATTTGGATATTATCACATTGTGTCCTTCCTAAAGTTGTGGTAGTGGCAAAGATGATCCATCATGAAAATGTCCACAGTCAAGTTTTGCCTCTCTTACTTGATGAGTTTAAAGTGCAGAGTATGACTGCAGGAAAACACATGTCCTCATAATTCTGAGCATTTTTGTCTCTTATGGCTTCAGACTTGTGGCCAGGATGGGTTCTGTGCCTAGAACAGGTTTATTCCCCAACTGATAATATCACAGTAATTTCATGGGTAGCTTTATTATCAGGCATTTTTTCTTTATCTAGTTTCATTCTGAGGAGAATGGTCCATCCTATAATAAAACAGAAAATTATTCTCCCCACATAGTTTACCAGAATAAGGTGTTCCAACCCCAAAAATTTTAGAATTCCATTCTTTTTACAAAGCTGATAGCTGAGGGCAAGCTTCTTGCTTTAAAGGAGCCACTCTTCCTTTAAATCTACCATGCAGACAGTCCAAATATAGAAGTTAAAAATGATTTATAAAAATAGAATTGCAACTCTTGGAAAGTTAGAGAAAAAATTCTTGCCTCCTGGGTACTGAATAGGTCTTTAAAAACTTTCCATATTTCCAGGAGTGGAAGTGTGAGCTTTGCTTTCCACTGCAGAGTGATTTCTGTGGTGGGGACTGATCCATGGGAACTCCTACTGGAGAAACCTCTGTCTGAACTGTTTGACTCCTGCTTGTGGAACCATCATTTACTGAGATGGTTTGGTTAATGCAGGCATTGTGTGCTCCTGCCCTAGTTAGAGATGCCTTGGCGTGGCTTTAGGTCAAAGTAGTCATTTCTAGGCACAGGAATTATTTCTAATAGGAATGAGAGAGCCAAAAGGGTAGAAGGGTGAGGGAGACTTGTATTTAATCTCCAAACATGGACTGTTAGTGTCTTTGTACTGTTTTAGAGGTGATGTATGGGCAGTTGTGCTGAAGCTTGGCACCTCCTAGGGCTGATGGAGTCATCTCTCTGGGGAGGGAGGAATAGTGGTGATCTGTTTAGTTCTTCTGACCGGAGCTGGCATATAAAAAGAAAGGCTGTGAAAGTAGTACTTCATGATCTGGGTGAATCTCCTTTGTAATATTTGACTGCCAAGAGGTATAGGAGCAAGGAAGGAATCTAATCAGCACAGAGAAGATGATGTTGACTTCCCTAGGGCACATCTGACTGTAGAGTCACTTTCTGGAGGCTCTCTGGCCTTCTTCCAGCTGGGTTTGAACAGCTCAGAAGAGAGCACCAAGTGCTGGGTAGGCCAAGGTGATTGTCTCAGATCTTTCTCGTTAGAGATTTGCCTTAGAAACTTCTTCAGGAAGCAGAGGCAGAGGTGTGCCTGGGAGGAAGGTTTGAGATTGACAGGAACTGAAGGACTTGGCATGCACAGAACCCACAGATTCATTTTTTTCAAGCACGAGGAAGAGGAATATGTTTTTTGTGCCACGTGGCCTAAACCTCTGGCCTCACATTGTAACAGCACATGGGAATCCATCATGTGAACACACATATGGACAAGCCATCTCTGGGAAAACAGTGGCTGTGGGAGTAGAGCTGAATCTGGAAACAGGTTGTTTCTGTGGTTGGTTGATGGGTTTAATCCTAATGGAGCCTGGCTGGAACACTCAGAGTGCTGTGGGCTCTGCAGCCATGGAGTGAATCCAGACAGTGGAGTGGGAGCAGAGATCCAGGTAGCAGAGTTCTGTCCCTGGCAGAAGACAGCAGCACATGGGAAGGAAGAGTGTAAAAATGGAGAAAAGCATCCATTGATTACTCTGTGTTACTCACTGATACTTTGAGACTCTCCAAGCTAGAAGCCACATGTTTGTCTCATTCTCCATTGTGGAATTTTTGCCCCCTGTAAAAGTTATCCAAGTGAGCTATAAACACCTGAAATCTTTCAGAATCCACAGTATCCTGTGGCTGCATGTTCTAGAGTTTAAGCACAAACGTGACAGTAAATGATGTTTGCTTCCAGTGTGTATGTACTGTTATTGCTGAAAATAAATTACTAAAATGCTTTTAGATTTTGGTGCAGTGAAATTTTGTTAAGCACAAAATATGATTAAGTTCATTTTAATGTTTTGTTTTGGTTTTGTGTTGTTCTGTTTTTTTTCCCTTCCGTCAAGGGTGCCAAATGCCTGATACTTTGAATTCATGGTTTCTGGTAGCCCAGCTTCATGTCTGGTAAGTGAAAAACAAAATAGTGATACAATTATTTTCAAGAAATGGAGTTGTATACAACTTAATGTGTGAAAAAGTAGAGCCTTCTATCCATGGTTGATAATGGAGGTTGTATTTATTTTACTGGTGACTGAATTTCAGCAGTTTTCTCCTGAAGAACAAAACGTCCCATAGAGAAGCTGACATCTCTTACATCTCAAAATTCCTCACTAGTGGAATGATCTTTGCCATGAGTTTTTCTAAAAGCCTTACTCAGGCTATGTGGAAAAATCCTACTTGGGTGTTTTGGGAAATTTATGTAAAAGTCATTTAAGTTGGGAGAATTGTGGTGATGAGAAGCATTTAACACATTATAGCACTGGCATTTATTCTTTCATTTCTGAAAGGTACGTGCAGGGTGGTGAATGCCAGCTTGGCTGGATGTAAAAATATTTAGCACCTTAAACGTGAAGTTTTCCCCTTTTTCGTTTGTGAAAATAGTAGCCAAAAAAATCAGGTTTTCATCTAGCATTACATACTTATAAAGGTCAGAGGATGCACAGGGGAGTACAGTAATATTTTAAGTGCCAGATCTTTCAGGGAAATGAAGTCCATAGATTTGGGTTCAGCTGTCCAAAGGCTGAAAGGAAGTTTGTACTGAAATAGCTGCACTTAAGGTCCCTTGTTTCCTTGCCTCCTCCTTTTTCCCTTCCCTCCTTTTAATTTCCTGACTCCTCAATATAGTGAAAGATGGGGCAGCTCATTACACTAAAGAGTGAATAAATGAGCAGAATCATTGAAATTATAATCAGTTAATGGAATCAGTGGCACCAAGTAAGGAAGACACTTGAAATCTGCAGTTTATTTATTTCCTACTGTTCCCTGTGGGAAAAAGGCTTTAAAAATGAATTGATCAGCTAATAATTCATATAGGTACTTTGAAAACTAGTGCAATAAATGTTAAAAACCAGACAGTTTGTAAGTATGTGGGAAAACCAAAGAGAGTTAAGTTGAATCTGCAGGGAGCACACTTTTTGTCTTGATTTCTTATTGACAGGACAATATATCCTGTGATTAATACATAGCATCAAATTGAAGATTAATTATAAAAATAAACAAGGGAACTTTGACAGAGATTAAACTGGTATAGGGTAGGCACACTATCCTATACCTACAAATCTACACTGGTTTCTTTTGGAGGTGGCCAAGAGCTGGTGGTGTTATGGAGAGATTTGCTGAGGAGAATTGAAATACTCTTACATGTGAGATATGGTGGACAGCTTGACAGCAATATCCTGCACAAGCAGGAAAATCTCTCTGCTTCATTGTGACAGCAGTGAAAATTCAAGTGTGGAGGTTAGCACAAGAGGTTAATTTTTCTATGAGCCTGGTTTCTCTGTGTTCCTGGCAGCTTCACCTAAGGAGCACCATCATTCTGTACCACAAATGAGAGATCTGGTTTGATACTCCAGGACACAGAGAAGCCTGTGACAGGCCTGCTCACCACCTGGGTCTTTTGGAAATGCTGTAGGCTTTGCTTGTGATGAGATCAGTGACCAGCATCCTGCCATGACTTACTTTCCTTACCCAGGCAGCTTTGTTGCTGTGTTCGCTGGGATTCTCTTCCTTTAGGCAGTTTGACCTCAGAAAAGTGGGAGCAGGAGTGCTTCTGCTAGCTTTGACAAGGTCTCAAGGACATCTGACCCCTGTCTGAAGGCTCCAGTTCTCTGTCTTTCCTGCTGGACCATTTGCCTCAGGGGCTATAAGTCCTCCTGATCTAGTGGCCAACAACCTGCCAGGAGATTCTGATCACCATCTGCTCCTGTTCCCCCTGGCACAGCAGTCTGCACGACTTTCTTATGTGCTTACTTCTTACTGTCTTCCTTCTTCAGCAGCTTAATTTCAACTGATTTAGAGTGTCTTCTGGGGCCAGTGAAGATGAGAATTTTCCCTTCTTTGGTAAACTTTGTCTCCTTTTCTTACTGTTGCCATTGCCCAGCATATTTTAGTCAATTTTTCCATGCTTTTTGCATCCCAGCTTTTACAAGACTTAAGGTGCTTGTCAGGGCACGTTGTTGTGTTATACAATCTGGTGGGTTCTCTTTGAATCTTTGGCCCTTACTTCTTCTTGTCTGTGAATAGAATGTTCCTACTGACCCCACTCAAAAATAGAGGAATTCAGGCTCTCATGTTTAGCCTCTGCTTTTGCAAACTTCTTTCAAGATAATGTTCCTTTAGAAACACTCCAGTGCCTTCCAATGCAGTGCTAAAATCATGCTTTAAAAAGTCAACCCATCAATATTACTTAGAAAACCAACCCATGATTATTCTTTGCTGAGTGTCATGTTTTTGTAGGCTGATTCTGTTACTTCACACCTCTGATGTCAGGAGGACTCTTGATTTATATTTAGAAATCCAGACCTTTAGAAAAGCTCTTTCTTTCTTCTTCTGGGTTTGCATTTTTGCATCAATCTAAATGGAGTATTGACTGAATCCAGTGAATGAGTCCATGAATTGAGCTGCTACCAAACCACCAAAGAAATTACTTGGGTGACTGCTGAGGAATGTCTTGGTTCAGTATTTGTCATGTAGATACCTAGAGCTCCCTTCATATTTTTGCCAGACCAAGCATGGTGACATCTCTGAAGTATTTAGGATCAAATAGAGTGATTCTACGATTCCTGTTCTGAAATACTCTGAGACTGTTGCAGAAGTTCATCTAAGCATTGTTTTTCTGAAGGAAAACTGCACTTAGGAAAGTTTGGATCAGCTTGAGGAAGTCCAGAGGAGAATAAGAGCCACCAAGTGTATGTAGAAAACAGTTCCTGCAGGAAAAGATTTGTCTGATTTGCACAGAGAATCCTCAGGATACAGTATCATTTTGAAATGTGGTGCTTCAGAAGAAAGGGAATAAACTCTGTTTTATGTCTTAATTGCATCAGAATACTTTTGCTTGAGAGAGATTTTAAGAATAAGTTTATTTGAAATGTCTCCAGCATTTAGCTGATCCTGCCTTAACATGAGGGAATGGGCTACAACAGCCTAAACAAAGGCCTCAGGGGAGAGGAAGCTGCTCCTGGAGGAGCCAGGCTGGGTTTTGTCTGCTGGACAGAGCAGTGGTGGAGCACAGGAGAACATGCAAACCTAATTAGGATCTGTTCAGAATTCTGCTGGTAATCATCGTTCACTGAAGTGTAATGTCACAACAGAACTGATGTAAAAATTCAGTTCAGGTGTCTACTGCCATCTCCCAACCTGGTAGCTGTTCATGAGTGGGTTAAACAGAATAAAAAGCCTTCCAAAAAGGCTGTTGATACTTGTGTTGTTAAGCCAGAGTAGTTTCTTTGAACAGCTATAGCATAGCTGCAGAAATAGCTGCTCTGGAGCAACTCAGGAAGCAGGAAGGAGAGGCCAGGTACAGGAAGGTCTTAGTGGGCTTTACCTTAGTGGGCTCATCACACCTTGATGCCTGGCACAGGACACCTCACAGCTCAGGCCAGTCTGGCACTCTGGGAACACTGACAGAAGAAGTTGTAGCTGAGACTGTTTTAAGAAACTACAACATCTCAGCTGACATGGGTTGAGTTACAGATGCTCCTCATCCTTTTCAGTTATCCTTTTGTATAATTTTCTTCTAAAATAATCTCTCTGCATAACTTAAATACAGCAAAAATTATCCAACCCAACTAGTGTGAGGTAGACAGCTCTCAAAAGATAGTTTGGAGTAATTTTCCTTTCAGGGTTTGATGAAGATGAGTCAGTATTTGACTAAACTACAGAACAGACTGTGCAGAGAAATGATGAAGTGTTTCACACCATGGTGATCTAGTTAAGAGGTTTATAGACTTTTAAGAGTCTTTATCACCTCAGACAGCAGGTTGAGTAACAAATTACCAAACTTTCAAATAAGCTGCAAAATTCCATGATCTCACTCGTGGTGCTGCAGAAACAGCTTTTTGACAGCACTGTGCATCCAAACACAGACTCCCTTTTAGGGTCCATGAGTAGCAGGTTTTCCTCTGCACACCAGTCTGGTCCAGCTCATCACTGACCAGTTGTTGCCTGTTGGTCTCTGCACTGCTCCCTCCTCCTGCTTCTCCACCACTGGAGGCACCCAGGATAGGATACTTACATGCACTATGCTCAGGGGGAGCTTTTCTTGCCCTTGAGTTTTTCACCCCTGAGTTCAGCTATTCAGCAAGAGAAGCATAAAAATGTTTTTCTTAGTGCAAAATTAGTCTTTTAAACTGAGTCTTTTTCTCTTTGACTTGTTAAGAGTGAGTAAGATTTTTCAATTCAGTAATTTGCTTCTTTGTACAGTTCAATTATGTAAATGCACAAGAGGAACAAAGGTTTTGAAACTGGTAGAAGTAAACAAAGTTCTGCATTTGTTATGTGGAAGGTCTGGTACCTGGACAGCTGTTATCTGACAGCTGTTCTCTGACCACTGTTTGAAAAGAAAGTTTTGTCATCCTTCTGTGAGAAAATGAGGATTTGGTTTTGGTACCATCTTAATTGCTTTTGTGGGACAGTGGTTCTGACTAGCAAGAAGAATAGAAGACTGCTGCATGTTTTGCTGCCTTCAGGTTTTGTCTCTGACTGTCCCTGGCAGTAAGTTTTACTTCTTTCACAGGTTAAAAAATAGTTTCCTTTACTAACCCATACACAAGTTGGAACCCATAATAAAGATGGACATCTGTCCTTTGACAGGTCATCTCAGCACACTTCAGGTGTTTGTGATTTTCCCTGTGGAGGTGGCATTCATGGGTCACCAAATACTTTTAATGCCTGTAGATCTTATATTCACTAAAGAAATTCACCTACTAACAAACAAGTAATATTCTTTTCCTTTTAGCTTTTGTAGCACATTGTTAGTGTGCACCAGATCCACAGTGTCTTGGTTTTACAGGAGCTGGGAGCACTTTCCTTCCTAGCATGTCTGTGAAAAGCTGTGGCTTCTCTCAGCTCCAGTGTTTGGGCATCACCTCATCTACTCAGTCAGTCTTGGACAGGCACTTCATTCTTTCAGCACAGGAGTTGCTGAATGAGATAGAGAAGATGGGACAGATGACAGGACTGTTCCCAGCCCAGTGAGGATTCAGCCTGGACTTCAGTTTGTGCTCTTTACAGATGTTTTATAAGGGGCAAAATAAAATGATTGTTTTTATTTTGTAGACAGAACAGCAGCAATGAAGTTCACGTGGTTTTGATGCTTAAAAAAAAAAAAAAAAGTAAAACAATTCAACCTGATATTCTCATTAAGATCTCACAGTGCACTTAGAAACCTCTGAGCTGGTCTTGCACATGGAGGTTTTTCCAGGTGGCTGGACATGTGTCCAAATACCCCTGTAGCTGAAATAATTTAGGACATTGCTAATGTGGATTGGTTGAAGTCTGTAACTTGCTTAAGCTTTCCCAGCTTGGCTAGTTGGGCTCTTCCAGCACTTGAGTGCACCAAACTGAGCTACAGCTGGCTCAGAGCCTGGGATTAGACTAGCCATGTGTTCCTGCTCTAGGGGGTGAGGTGTTCTTAAGGCTGAAGAATTTAGGTTGCAGTAGTGTTTAACTAGATTACAGTACTGTCAACAAGAATAGAGTCTACTGTCACTCTTGCATGGCTGGATTGGCCAAAATCCAGCAGACACCAGTCCTTAGTACAGAATGGAAATGTTTGTGATGGTTTCTTGAAAAAAAAAGAAATAAAATCAGTGTGTATTTTTCTCCTGATCACAAACATAAGAAAAATCACCATAAGAAAAATCTTAAATGAGCTGGAATGTATTTAATTTAGTCTCTCTTTTTAAAAGAAGCCCAGGAGCTCTGAGTGGTGTGTGCTCTTGCAGGATGTGCCTGGTGCGGCTGAAGCAGGAGGGCCGCACAGGGAAGTACATGTGCCGCTACATCGTTCACTGCATGTGGGAGGACGTGGAACAGCGTGGGAAGGTGATGGGGGTAAGTCCTCTCTGGTGGTGTTAATCCTGATGGTTCCCATCTTTCAGTGTTTTCTTGGGTTTAAATATCGTAGAAAAACGCCTGAGAATCAACCTGGTTGATTCCTTTGCTAACTTAAGCTGGTACCTGCAGCCCTCACTCCTGCAGTCCTCAATCCATTCCCTCAGCTGCTGTATTGAGCCACTGACCTTGTTTCTGAAAGTGCATTGTGGCCTGGATAAAGGTATTGATTGGTCTGAAATTAATTCATTTCCTACATGATTTGCTACGTGATTGCAGAAAAGGATGCTGCTAGAACAGAATGGGGATAGGAATAAGAAGCTGGGGTAGGGAAGAATTTGACTGGTGCCAAATCTATAGCTACAACTTCAGTAATTCCAGCAGAGCTCTGAGCTTTCTCTGTGTCTAAAGTGGTAAAATGAAAATTAATCAACAAGGGTTTTTTGTCAGGTTCCTGCACATGACTATAACTCATCCTTAGTGTATTTTTCATTTTGGATTCTCACCATACCTGACACAAAAAACAAAAAACCCCAAAAAAACTACCAACCCCCCACCCACTCCAAGACAAGAACCTTCTAAGGAGAGAGTAGTTCCAAGGAGAGTTCATTTGAAAGTTTGAAGGAAGAGGAAGGTTGGATCGTTCTGGCCTATTCTGAGGAAGGTTATGGTAGTTGGTGGTAATAGTAATTTCTGTACTTTAAGTATGAAAATGTGTTTCTCCAGCCCTGTGTTGGTGATTGCCTGAAGAGAAGGCATTGCAGGGGCAGTGATACAGGTGAGGCTGTCTGTGTTCAGGGCACTTCTGTGGGAGAACAGGGCTGGCAAAGATCTTCTGTGTTGTCAAAAAGGAAGAGAACTGTTCAGTGATTAAATAGAGGTTAGTCTATGAGAAAAATTAATGATGCTGTTAGAGAAGTGACAGTTTTCATATAGCAGTAATTAATGGCGTATTGTCAAGCTTTAGTTGCCAGTTCTATTAGAGAAGCTGCCAGGGTGTTTCTGGTGGTGCCAGACAAGGGAATTAACCAGTGAGTTAGAATTTGGGATGTGACCACATTAGTAATTCAAGAAGTTTCTCTCTGATTCTTTTGTTTGTATGTGGTTTTAGAAGGTGCTAGTTCTGGTATAACTTCAATTAGTCCTTTAGCAGTAGGGTTTGTTCCTGATTTTTGGGAATTCCACAGGTTTTCTTTGTTACATGTTGCTTTTAAAGACAAGACATCCTGTTAATCTTCTTTTGAATTAAATCTAAATTTTTATATCTGAGAATTTTTCTCTATATTAATGTGCTTAGATAAATTCCATTGAGGGAACTCTGGTATCTATTTCTGGTAGGGCAGTGTGAATGAGGAGGAAAAGACTGAATGAAAGAGCTTCTGCATTTTTGTCCTTATCCAGTGCCTTCCATATCATACTGCTGGTTGATTCTGCTTTCTCTAGGAACTATACACAGCTCAGTTATTTACTCTGGGTGTAAATTTAAGGTTCTTCTTGAAAAGCAAAAACCCCCCAAACCCTAAACAAACCCCAGCTAAACATGTCACCTTCCAAAGCACCTGAAAGTATCTGTCTGATTCCATGGACAAAATGAACCTTTGGAACAGAAAATGATTTGTCTTTTTCTTTTGACCCTAATTTTGTCTTCCATGAACAAAGTGCTGGCTTGTAGTTTTCTCTACAGGGTTGGAAGCAGCAGACAGCAAATAACAGCAAAGAGGAGCAAAGCTGGCTGTTTGCTGCCCTTCCTAGTAATGCAGGGCTCCAAACTGAAGAATGCTGCAGGTTAGGCCTTTATTGAGAGCTTTACAGTAAACCTTAGGGGAAAAAATATAGTGCTTACAGTCAGTTCTTTCTAAAGGGATGCACAGGGTTTCCTTTTATGCAAACTAAACTATTCCATTGCTCCACAAAATTCCCTGAAGTATAAAAAACCCATCAGTGTCTATATTTTCATCCAGTCTGTACCCTGAAGTGTTCATACATGCATTTTGCAGTAGTATGGTTGCTGTGTGATGCAACTGCAAGAAGCTCTGAAGTTGCTGGAATGCCATTCATTCCCTGCCTTGTCAGGTTAGGCATCTGGTCAGTTTATCCTTGAATTTAAATTGTGCAGTCTTTGTAGGAATGACTATGGAATCTCCAGTCTGTTTAGCTTGCAGTACTGTGATTCCTGTAATACACCAGACTGGTGCTAACACAGCCTTTATGTGGCCATAGCAGATGCTCAGAGGAAGAACCTGCACATTTCAGGGATTAATCTGCAATGCAGTTATACCTGTGTATGTTTAGTACAGCTGAGCTGCACAGATTCCCTTTGGTTTAATCAGCCTCCTTGAGTGAGAAATGAACTCTGAGCAGGCATTGAGGGGGTGAGAGCAGAGTGCACTCTCCTGGGGCTAAATTTGGAAATCAGGGCTATTCTTTTCACTGTAGTCTTAGTGAGGGCTTTCATTATCTTGCAGTAGTTTGTTTTGGTTTATGTTTTTTTAATCTTTTATTTATTAATGATCAGTCATTATTCCTAGTCAGTCCCCTGTGGTGACAGGCTGAGAAAGCTGAGGCTGTTGAGGCTGGAGGAGAGAAGGTTGTGTGGAGACCTCCCAGCACCTGACCAGAATCTGAAGAGGATACAAGGAAGCCAGAGAGGGACCCTTCCTCAGGAACTGCAGTGCCAGGACAATGGGGGATGGTTTCACATTGAAAGGGAGGGAATTTAGGTTAGCATACAGAAGGAAGTTTTCCCTGTCAGGGTGGGCAGGCCCTGGCACAGGGTGCCCAGAGAAGCTGTGGCTGCCCCTGGATCCCTGGAAGTGCCCAAGGCCAAGCTGGAGGGGCTTGGAGCAGCCTGGGACAGTGGAAGGTGTCCCTGCCATGGCAGGGGGTGGAAGGACATGAGCTTTGAGGTACCTTCAACCCAAAATTTCTAGGATTTTGTTGAGATGAACAAACTTCTTCATCTATTCTGGTAATATTTATTGTATGTTAGATGAAAATTATCTATGCACTGATGTTTGAAAATGTTACCAGTTCCCTTGCTCCTTATCACTGCTTTATTTTCCTTCATCAGTGCCAGTGATTCTGGCTTTAATATCCCACTTCACTCATGCCCTTGAATAGGCAGTTTCTGTTTTTTCCATGCTTGTTCACTCTTCTCCACTCACCTTCCTTCCCTTCACAGAGCTGTGCCCTGACTGAAATCTTTCTCACTTCTCACCTTTAGCAATTGCTAAGTTTTGAGCTTTGCTAAGAAGTTTTGGGTGACCAATAAAGGGCAGTTTACCAGGTTCTACATTTGTTTTATTAATCTTCACCTCTTTATCCCTAATGATTTTTTTAAACTGAAGCTGAGGTAAGGACAGAGGGTTTGTGGCCTGATGGAGGGATATGTGTAACAGCAATTTATTTTCAAATAATGTAGTACTGCAATCAGTAAATATTCTATCTCCAAAAGAAGGTGGTCAAATGCATCAAGAATAGTAGATAAAAAGAAGATGACATTAATGCTTCTGTGTTGATGCTTTTAAATTTCAGAATCTGAGTCTCTCTCAGAAGTAAGGTACATGAACTTTACTGAATACATTCAGAGAACTAAATTATCATCTGCATAGATCCTAGGAGGTTGGGAAATTCCATTCTTTGCCTCTTCTCTCATGCAGTGTATCAGAGGTCAAGATTTAACTCTGATTCCTGTATTGTGGTACAAGTGACAAGTATTGTGGTACAAGTGAGCACCTGGATGGAATTGCAGGCTGGATGCAATTAGTTCAACTTGCTGACATACAAAGTTGCAGGTTTTTAGCTTGCTTCCAATCCAGCAACAATGCCAGCATTTGATGCAGAAAATGGACACTGTATTACTGAAGTGATGCTGATGGTTTATTGAAATGTGCCATCTGCTCTTAAGTGGTTCATTGGAGCTGAAAGGGGTAGAATGTAAAGCATTTTAATTGCAAATTTACATCAGCTCCAGCTCCAAATTGAGTTTGTATTATTTCAAAACCTGGTTGTTAAAACTGCTGAGATCTAAATCTCTGCTACAAAGTTTTGGGACCTGTTAGCCTGAGCTCCTTCAGCACTCCTGAATGTCGGCAAGAGTCAGAAACCCAAACTTGATGCAGCTGTAAAAACACAGAGAGAGTCTGTGGCCTCAGCAAATTCTACTGGTGCAGGCATATTTCAGATATAAATTTTACTCTGCTGTCCCTAGTACTAATGAAGTCAGTCTCTTTTGGTGGGTTTGCAGCCAGGTGTGTCCAGTTCTGTGGCTAACCAGTGCTCTTTACTTAATTTTTCCACTAGTGACATTTCTATCAAACTTTAAAAACAAACAGAAAAATTGGCTTGATGCAATGGCTCCAAGTGTTAATAGTAACATTAGGCTGGGTAAAAGACTTCCTTTGGATCCTGCTTTGCCAGAGATCTCCACCTTGTGGCTTGCAGGGAATAGATTTATACTGTGCAAGCTGGCAGCTGCCTCATCAGTCTGGAAAGGGAATTCTCTGATGACCAGACATTGCTGCTGTTTTCTTCCTCAGGGAGTTCTGGAGCCACCTGGGAATTCACCTGTCTGATCTCCATATTGTGCTTTAGTAACTGTGTGGATTTAAAAGTTGTTATAAATGTTTAAGTGTGTTTTAATGCCCTTAGATGAAGCTGCAGAGCTGACAGGAAGGACATGTAGGTGTTCCCCAGAACAGGATTTCAGATGGCAACAGGACAAGAGATATGAGGGGAAAATAAAAAAAAGAATAAAAAAAGGACTTTCAACCATTCAAAAAATCCCAAACCAAAAAACCCCCACCTCCCTTTCTCCCTCCTCCAAGCATCCCACACTAATACTTTTGGGTGCAAATCCTATGGTGTTTCAGGAAGATCCATCGGGCTTTATTCTAATACTTGTAACTGGTTGTAGGCTCACTTTACCTGCCTTGGTCATGTATTTTGTGGTGGCATTCTATTGCTGAAATTAAAATTGTTTTCAGTGCAAAATGACAATTCATTCTATAATGAATAAATGTTCTAAAAGAGATAGGACTAGGAGGGGCGGTCCAGCCCAGTGTCCCAAACCTGTTTTAATTTATCATAATCTCACTTTCCTGTGTTCCCACCAGACCACTTAGACTCCTACCCTCTTTTTTTTCTTTTTTTTTTTCCCCAGGAACATATCTAGGTGTCTTTTGAAATAGTTTATTGGCTCTGCTGTGTGGAGCACAATACAGCCTTTGTTGCACTTTTAGCTAGAGCTGTTTATACCCAGTGACCCATAATTTGCTCTCAATTACACTCGTGTACATCTGAAGTAACAGAATCAGAATCAATAAATGTAAGTGAGAGATGAATGTAGCTCTGGGAACTTGAACACCATTTTCTGTCTTGGTACTCTTTCCACAATTAGAAAATTTCAGTTCATTAAAAATGCCAATTTACCTTACAGAAGCTACAGAATTTCTTAAACTCAGCTTAATTCTCCTTAAGTTATTCTTATTGCAGAGAACAAAATGTTTGACCCTTGTAACTAAAGACTCAGAAGGCATTGTCAGGGTGAGACCAGCAAGTTGTAGAATGGCTTTAGAGGATGAGAGGACAGGGTGTAAGATGGATACAGTTTTAAAACAGAACTTGATCTTTGTCTGAATTGAAGTGTGGGAAGCTGCTGTACTGAGGTGTTCAGGGCTCCTCTCCAGCCTGCCTCTAAAATCTGATGGGAAATCATGAAGTTGATTTTGGATGCACAGGAGTGAAACTACATTTTTGAGAGAGAAGGGGGCAGAAGGAAAGTGGGTGCAGTATTTTGGGGCTGGAATGGGGAGTTGGGATGAAGGGAATGTACTGAAGCAAATCATGGCAGAGAAAGTACTGATTTTGTTTTGGGGAAATGGACTGGGATATGAGACAGAGGATAGTGTTCAGTACAGTTGAAAAAGGTTTTTAAAAACCTATAAAACTAAAGAAGAGAAGTTTGAGTTTTAAATTATCTATGTATATTTTGAAATGCTTTACCAGGACATTTTAAGGACAAAAATGTTATGATTTTTGATGACCACTTGGAATATATAAAATTTCTCCAGTTTCTCATGTTTACTTTAAAAAAATCAAATAAATGAAACCCTTGCCAAAATAGTGAGATCCAAAATTGTTCTTTATATTTTTTGTGGGTTTTTTTAATAGAATACCAGATATTGTATGATTAGTTTTACCTGAAGTTATTGTTTCAAGAACATCACAAAAAGAAAGTTCATCAACCCTTGATCTTTTCTCAAAGAACTTGAAAGTTCACATAAAGTTTCCAGTGCTTTTTCATTTCATAAATAAATAATAGTAGGTACTTTTCCAGAGAAAATTCAGTACATTTGATTCTGGAAATCTTAATAACTTAAATATGTAGGATAGTGCACATGTATGGAATGCTACCTTGAATTATCTCAATTGTAATGATGTCTGGAACAAACTGTAATGATGAAAATGTAGCTTTACCAGCACATGGAGCTTTGAAGTATGGGTCTCTTTCTCAGGTTGTTCTAGACACAGCATCTGTGGAACCAGCACACCTGGGTGAAATGTTTGGGCCATGCTGAGGATACCTGGTATTGAAATCAAGCTATAATAAATGCTTGGGTTCTTTTCAGCTGGTCTGCGCCAGTTTTCTGGCATAAAAAAAAATAATTTTGGCACCAAAAAATCAATTTAAATTTCCCAGATGTGTTGGATCCTGTTACTGTAAGGTGGTGTTGTTGGCCTGTTCTGTGCCTTGCTTGAGTGCCTGCAGGAATTGTGCTGGAAGCTGCCTTGTGGCACCTTTTCCAGAGATACCTTTTTTTTCAGTATTATGTATTTTTCAGTATTATATTATTCTATGTCCATTATATAGGGAAAGGGTCTTCCCTAGAATATGCTTTTAAGCTACTTCATAAAAACAGAAATAATACCAAGACCAGAGTCTGCTCTAAATCAAACCACACAAACCATTGAGAGCTTCTCTGTTGTTCCCATACATTTTAATCACATTATTGCTTGTGCTTTCCTCTGCATTTAGAAAGTCACTGATATCTTCTGCTTCCACTTCAAGAGTGAGTCTTGTATTTCTTGTTAGAGCTTGGTTTATTTTTTGCTTCCATTTTCTGAATTCTCTGGCCCATTTTATCCATTTACAGAACTGGCAGCTCTTTGAAACTTTTTTTTATTTTTTAACTGCTTTTGCTAACTGCTTCCATGGGAGAACAGAAGATAATGCTCAGGGTGTGCAATCCCTGCAGAAATCAGAGTGCCTGCTTCCACACTTGCTGGCTCCTCTGCTTTTACAACCCTGGTAAAGCAGCAGCATAGGATACTTCTGTACACATCTAGGGAAACTGAGGTGCTTTTCAGTTTTCCAGTCTGGTCTGGTAACCTCAGTGGATTATATTCCTTTTTCTGTCCTCAGTCTTTCTCTTTCTGGTCTTACACAGCATTTTCTTTATCTCTAATAATTAGTTAATTAATTAGTTAATTACCATTACACTTCTGTAAGAGCCTGAATATTTTTATTTCATTCAAAGGTCAGGAAATAATGCCAAAGCTTAAAATACCAGCATGTCTAATCTTGGAGATCTCAGTTTGTCAATAGGAAAGCGTTCATCATGTTGATTTTCAAGTTAGTCAGGAGGCCCTGAGGCCAGGAGAATAAGTGCACATAGAAGGGACAGTTTTATGGTTGGGATGTTGTGGATGGGAGATGGGGTCAGTAGAGCTTTGGTCAATGTGAAATGAGCAGCACTGGTCTAAATGGATTGTCACAGGGCTTGGGCATCCAGAAGGATCTGGCAGGGACCTGTGGGTGAGCAGGGGCTTTAGGGGTGTCTTCTGAACTTTGGAGTCATTTGTCTCATTGATGCTGAGTGTCAGAAATTCTGTTTGGAGATGCTGTTTGAACACTTCATTTTTTAAAAGTGGGGAAGTGCCAAAGCCCCTGTAATTGGTGGAAATGCAGGACTAAAGCCCCAGAGGACAAAGCCAGGTACCAAGAGCTTAAAAATAATGTGTCTCCTTGAGAGCATCCTAAATTTGCCCTTTTGTATTTCCTGTTTCATTATGTCCTTGCAAGAGGGAAGATAACCCATATATAGGTTTAATCCATGTTATTCAGGAAACTGTGTAAGGAAGATTTTGTCTTCTTAAAATCCTTGCCCATGCTTTTAGGATCTTCTGGAAGTTTATTTATTCACAGCAGCATTGAATCTGAATGAAATGCAGAAGTAAGATGGAAAACTCACAATATCTTACCATGCAGCATTTTCATGGTTCACTTTCCTCCTTTGCCTTTTACTTGAGGGCAGAACTAGGGTAGAGAAATAATTTTTGTTCTCTTCTGAAAGGTTACAGTAATAAAGAAACTCTTGTTAACATCAGAGTATATGGCAGGCAGGAGTTTTCACAGTCTGGCATTGTTTATTTTACCAGCAATTTGGAACCTTCTGCACTCTTAAAATATTGGCAAGAAAATATTTAACTGTTAACTGTTCTGTGGCCTGTGTGTGTTTGAAGCCCTGGGGAGGAGGAATGCTTGGGGAAATCGGGTTTTTCTCAGCTTATGATTGAAACCAGAAGGTGCAGAATATTGGTAGAAGGTGAAAGCAATGTGACTTCAAATTAGAATTTACCCAAATGTGGAACTGATGGGAGAATGTCAAACAGGTCACGTACGAGCAGGGCCCTACTAGGAGGGAGTGGGGAGGCTGATGGAGCAAACACAAATCAGCCAGTCTGCCAGGCACAACAGAAATGAATTTGAAAAGGTGATAGTAATTGTGAGTATTTGCATTTATCCTCTGTCACTCGATAAAGGTTGTAGCACTAAGGATTAGGCTGGTTAATTGCTGACTAATTGTATGGACTCCAGCAGTTGTCACTGCATTTTACATGAAATAAACTTTTTTATTGACAGGTTTTTTTAGGAGAGGAGATGGGTGCCTTTCTGCTCCCCTCCAACAGAAACTTGTTCTGGTCCAAATTCTGGAGAAAGAATGTTTTTTTGTGTTCTTACTCTTTTTCCCCTAGGGGAGGATGACCTGTTTGGTATGAGCAGGATCATTCTTGCTCATATTACTACATAAAATGTAGCCTCTTCCCATGAGGGTATTAAAGGCTATGGTAAAGGGAGCAGGTTTTTTAATAGCACTAGCACTTTTCATGTGAAATCCCTGCCAAGTCAGCAAAGTGACCTGATGTCTGATGTCCAGGATCATCAAATGAGCTGTGCCTGTCCTGCTGGAAGTCAGGGCAGGAAAGCACAGAGACACAGACAGGAGAGATACCAGCAAATATCTGCAAAGGGCAGCAAAAAATGGACAAAGCTGAACGTGCTCAGGATTCCTTCTCCTGTCAGATGAAGATCCAGTGTGTGCTGTGGCTGCCAGTGGCCAGAGATATTTGGGATAAAGGATAAGAAACAGAACTGTGGGTCAGTTCCTTCTGGTACATTCTCCTGGCATTCACTAACGAGTAACCTGAGAGCAGCATGGGACTGCTGGCTCGGGATCACTGACAAAAATCCTCCAGGAATGTGCAGCCCTTTGTTACCTCTTCCATATTTTTTGCTCTTTAATGCCCTGTGGCAATGACTTCTGCCACTTAAATGCATTGCAAGAGAAAACACCTACATTTTAAAATATTATTTAGTCATTTCTTTAGATACTTTTCCACATCTTTTTTAAATGAGAAACAGTGGACAATAATTCCTTGTTTATCTGCTTGATAAACATTAGTGATTTTACCTCTCCACCATCTTCTTCCTCATTTCATCCTGAAAAGTTTCCTCAGTGTTTCCTTATATGTCTCATTGCGTCATCATGGTCTTTCCTGTGTTTTCTACTACTTTTAGATCTGCTCAGAGATAAAAAGGTAACAATAATGCACAGCATTTTATATGCAGTACATTATGGATTTACGCAGAATAGGATTCATCTTTTGGTTTATATTCCTTTCATAATAATTCCTAACATTTATTTATCTTTTTCTTCATTATTGAATTATTGAACTTATTTTTTTTCTCTTAAAGACCCATTTCCAAACTGTAGCTGCCAAATTGTGTGCATATTGTTAAACAGCTTTTATGGACTTTTTTTTAACACCTACTGCTAGTACCTTTATCAACACTGAATATCACTGGTCATAATTATCTATAATTTTTATTTTCATTTACTGTATTTTCTACTAATTTGTACTTGCCTGTTTCTGCTGAAAGACTTTTCAGAACAGATGCCACGTTTCCTATCTCTGCAGCCCTGGTAATGTTAACTGAGATGTTACATTTAGTTTAGTACTTTATGATCCCTGGAATTTTGTTGCTCTTGACTTTTATTAAGTTACTGCAAGCTTTTCTCTGTTGATGGATTATATCACCTGGGATATGATGGATGGGGAGTGTCCAAGGCCAGGGTAGACAGGGCTTGGAGCAGCCTGGTCTGGTGGAAGGTGACCTTACCCATGGCAGGGGCTAAAAATGGATGGCCTTGAAGGTCCCTTCCAACCCAAACCATGCTGGGATCATTCTCTGACTCACAAAATCCTGAGTGCTGTGAGAAGGTGATGGAGCATCAGTATTCACTGCCTGGTCCTGTGGAAAGACTGGGCCAGCAGAGGAAGCCAGCAGGAGCCAGTTTCAGGGGGAACCCACAGGAGGAGATGGATCTCCTTGGGGGTAGCAGACCAGGGTGCTTCTTGCTGATGCACGTGGTGAGTGCAGAAAGCTCCCTGGACAAGCTGGTGGACATAGAGACCTTTTGGAGATTACTCTGTAAACAAATAGCAAGGGGAAGTGTTCTTAGTTGAAATTGGTTGGGGGAATCCTTGGAGGAAGCCTATATCAGCTCTTGTAGGGTTGGGGATTCTGGCTGCTGTTGAAGACAGGATACCCTGGGAGGTGGCCCCTTGGTCTGAACAGTGTTCCTGGTGTGTGACACTTTCTGACAGTCCCTGAGGTTTGTCTCCTTGAGGAGCTGAAGCTTTACAGGATCTCTTTGAGTGCTCATGTGCATATTTACCTTAATGATTTATTTATCTTTATACTGTTTTCTTCAAGTGCTTCTTTCAAACTTGGTTCTGAAATTTCCTTTTTCAGTGTCAAAGGCTGAATTCCTGATTCTGGTGTGTTCAGAAACACATTGGTGATTAGCTTTAGGCCTTTAGCAACTAGCTTTTTTCAAGAGGCATTACAGGAAAATCCCTTGACAACTGCTCACCTTACAGAGAATCAGCACAACTGGACAGAGCACAGCAATTTGAACTCTTTTCCCTGATCCCTCTCTTGAGAGGTTGTCAGTGAGCTCTGCCAGCCACATTCTGCAGGGAAGTGGGAATTTGAAATAAACCATTGAATACAGCTCAGATTGTACTGTGATCTCCCCTGCATCTGTAACTGTTACCATGGCAGAGCTTCCCAATTAATAACCTGCAAGATAGGAACAAACCTCATTTTCTGCGTAGCAGAAATGTAGAGTTGAGCATCTGCTTTTGCAGAAAGATGTATGTGATATTGTAAAACTTGCTTTTCTGTGTCTTTCTTGGAATAAACTTGCCCTGAGGAACCTTATTGATGATTGCACAATTGTTCTGAAGGTAGAGCACACACAGCTTTTTCCATTAACATGTTGTTTTTATGGATTGAAGATTCTGGCAGGAGCTGGTTCTGCTACAATCCAACATTTAGCTTTTGTCTAGGTTAAAATAATATTGGAGTAGGTTATCACTGAATATTGAAGAAGGCTTTAAAAATTGTTCTCTGAATTTAATGATTACGGGGGTACATTGCAAAATTACTTCTAATTAAAACAAATAGAGAATTTATCAGAAGAGTTAATGTTTAAAGCATGCTATTTAAGACATACAGGACTCAAGCTGTGGCTAATTACAAGCAGTGATCTGCTTTTTAGACAAAGTAGCAGAGCAGTTAATAAAAGGCTCAAAAATGAAGATTGGGAAAATAATTTCTTCAATATCTTTGTCATTTCACAAGTATGTGCCTGAAGGAACTGGCCTTTCTTTATGGCCCCTTGCTACAGAAATCTTCCTAATATTTTTTTAATTTAATCTTTTTGATCCTAGCTACAGTCTCAGTCATGTCAAAATTACTGTCCTGCAATCTGTAGTGATGTTTTAGGATGAAATAAAAGGGCTGCATTTGCCCATTTAATGTCATGTGTGTTTTAACACTGTGTTTTGAGCAAACACTCAAAAACCCCATTTATAAGTGCATATGTATTATTTATAAATAACATAAACCATATTACAAGTAATTCTGTCCAATTGCAACTTGAGAGAAGGGGCATAAAAAAGCCTAAATATTTGTGGAGTGATATTTTTTACCATGAAAGATCAGTCCTGTGTCTCCTTCAGGAACTTTTGCTGCTATTCCTGCTCCAGCAGTCAGAAGTGTCAGTGAGAGAGGTTGGTGTTTATGGCAGTGGGGCTGCAGGAGTCCCCAGAGTGGACTCAGCCATGACAAGATGAGTGCACTCAGATCTTTGGAACTTGTTTAGCACAAGGGATGGGTTAGTTTTTACTGTATCAGCATAAACCACTACTTTGCTGTTGCAACTTTGATGACTCCAGGAGTGTGCTGCTGGTGTGGTGTGACAGTGCACCTGGAAGAGCCCAGTCCTGGTTTGGAAAGATGTCTCTGCTGACACATCCATTGTGTACAGGTACAGGAGCAAACACATCGTACAGAAGAGGCTATTTATTCTAGCAGGAGTGTTGTAATGAGAATGAGGGGGTGGAAACCCAAGCCAGAAAATTCAAATATGAAATGAGATACACATGTTCAACTGTGAGGGTGATATGCTTTAGCCAAACACAACTTAGTGAGCTTAGTACAGAGGGAACTTAGTGAAATGTAATGGTCTGTGATATGCAGAGGGTCAGGTTCTATGATCTAATCATTTCTTCTGGCTGAAATCTCTTCATAAAAAAGTCTAGTTCAAGCATAACTTACAGCCTAAAGAGAGGAATTGCTGCCTGGAATTCAATGACTAGTGCTTGTATGAGGCAGTTAGAAGTGCCCCTTCTGGCTTTATAGTCTATGGAAGGATTAATGTGTTAAAGTAGCTTAAGGGTGCAACACATGCTGGCAAAAGCTAAGGAGAAAGAAACTGCAACTCGTGTTGCAGTACTCTCAGACAGTGCAGCCTGTGGCTATCCCAGCTGGGGCAGCACTGGCAGGACACAGGTGACACTGCCAGGGATCCCATTCCTGCTCTGAGGGGATGAGCTGCACCTCAGCACTTGGCCTTATCCCTGGGCTGATGGCTCTGAGCAGGCAGAGCACATCAGAGTCCATGGAATTGCTAAGACTGGAAAACACCATTGAGATCCTCCAGTCACCATCAGTCAATGCAACACCACCTTCATGTTCACCTTTAAACCACGTCCTCAACTGCCACATCCACACGTTTTTTGAACCAGGGATGGTGACTGATCACTGCCCTGGGCAGCCTGTGCCAATGTTTTAAAAGAAACGTTATTTCTTTTCCCTCGTGTGCAACCTGAACCTCTCCTGGCACAACTTGAAGCCATTCCTCTTGCCCTGTCATTTGTTACCTTCCAGTCTGTGCACACTGATCCTACTCAGCACCGTGAGCCAAAGCACATGGGGAGGAGGAGGAGGAGGAGATTCATTACCAGAGGAACCTCTTGGTTCATCACAGGACATTGATATGGACTGATTGTAGAGCATCATTCACTTTAAATACCATGTCCACATGTTAGGTCTTTTGCTAGGTGTCCAGCAGTACAGGAGATCACTGCTCCTACTTCCCTAGAAATCTTCTTAGAATACAAAACCTTCTGTGAGACTTGTCTGCTGCACAGTCACCCTCAGCACGTGGCTGTTGGATGATGCACATGAACTCCCTGAGGCTGAAGATGGTTTCTTCATTGTGACATGGAAAATCCAGCAGCTGCTTGCTGCAGCTGTCCCAAAGGCAGAACGTGGGCTCATGGAGCCTTTCAGAAAAGAGTTGTGACCTGTAGCAGGAAGATAATGTTAGCTGTACATTTCCTTGTTTCAGAGGTCTTGTAAAGGTGAGATGTGTACCAAAAATGGGCTCCTTGTTTTGAACTAACACAGTCCCATGTCACTCAGCACATAAATCTGTCCAGTGACAGCTCTGCACAGGGCTATTCCAAGGAAGGCAAAGGGGCAAAGTCCCAAGAAGAGCTCCAGATGTTACTGATTTTTTCCTTGTTATTAGCAATTACTGACTTGGAATTCTCTAGCAGTTTTTCTTCTTTATAACAAACTGTGGAAGAGTCAGCAGAATTATGACCAACCAGATCCTGCAACTGGCCAGTGGTAAGAACTTGTACAAGCTTTGAAAGAGAAAGCACTTCCAGCAAACACTGCTTTTGATTTGCTCATTATTCTTGATTTATAAAGGATTTTTTTTTCCCTCAGTATTTGTGCTTGACTGATGCCAGTTGTATTCTTCAGAAACTTCAATATTCCTTTAAATATCATTTCATTGCCTAAAATATGGCTCCATCCTCAAACTCAGATTTTATATCTGAAACTGTCTTTTAAGATGTATTTATTGCTATGTTTATTTAACTTGGTTATCTCCTTCATCAATCTGTTTCTTGCAAACTTAAAGCTGCTGCTCTTTGGTTTTAGTAGGGAAAGCTGCTTCCCCAGGGATGTATAGTCCAGGACTTGTCTCTGTAATGGGACTATTTGTTTTCTTTGCCCCTTGCAGTTGCCTGCTGTAACATTTGTAGTATGTGTTAAGTAATCCTTGAGGTAACATTTTTATTATGTCATAAAAAGTGCGTGGCAAATATATAATAACTCATGGAATTTGTTTGTTTAAAATGGAAGGATAATTTATTGAGTGTGTTACATGAGACCTGCTCCCCCTTATTAGAGCTGTAGAAGTGCAGCTTATTTAGAAGTATGTTCTATTGAGAAAAACCACGATCTCTGACATGCATAGAAGGTTTGAGCATGGTTGGGTAGAAATGACATCATAGTTTATGTACTCAATAAAAATTTAATTAAGTCATTACAGAAGTTGCAGTCATCATTTAACCCTCTGATTTCTTATGTTTAGTTCTTTTTTTAAACATTCAGTAATAACCAGTCTCCAAATCTTGATAGCCTATAAAATATCTGCATGAATTTTAATAGTTTATATTAATGGAAAAATATGAGTAACTGACATAAAAGGAATTTTCCTTGTGTTTGCACTATGTGCATTGCTATAAAAATCAACAGATGAAAAAAGACAGTGGTTTAAGGGAAGAGTATATGAACTGGAAATCTGTTCACTTGGCAGAAACTAACTCATATTTTGATAGAAAAGCTGTTGTGTAATTGCCAAGGTGAATACTTGTAAGGATACTGAGAGAGAATTCAGGACAAAAAGTTCCCAGTGTGGTGGGTGTGATGGGCTGGTGTCTCCTGTGTGTAAATCCTGTCTCTGTAAAGTGCAGTGTCACACCTGAGTGTCCTGCTGGTGTGCAGGGCTGATGGGCCTTGCCATTTGTACTTCTGGAGTGTGTGAGCTGTAGAAAATAAATGCTTTGTGTCTCTTGGATCCCTCATGGGAGTCAGTACAAAGAAGAAGCTTTACCAAAGTGTAGCTGAGCCCTTGGGAGAGGAACTGCATCACTTTGTTGGTTGAGGTAATGAGAAGAGGCAGGAAGGACAGACAGTGTGGATGAGGGAGATGCACAAGGAGGCATTTCAGCCATCCCTCTGCACCCATCAGCTGGTCCAGTCCCATTTCAAGCTCACATGGGGTCAGTTCTCATGCCAACCCAGCAAATACTTCAGCAGTTATTAAATTTAGTTAAAGGTCAGTGTGGAACTTGGACTGAGTCACACTTAGAGCATGGGGGAAGTTGCTGTGTCATCATAGACTCTGAAAGAAGTTTAATCATAGTCAAAAATTTGTGAGTCTGAGCTGCTAGAGATGCTGGAGAGGCAGAATTCATGTTCTTGCTGGCTGAGAGTCAGTCTGGACAGTACAGGAGGAGCAGTGACAGGGTGGTGTCTCTGTCTTTAGCATTCCAGTACTGCCACTGCAGTAGCACATCCACCCCTGCAGTCTGTGCTTTGGGGGGAAAAAAAAGTTGAAAAACCTTTGAGGTTCTATGGATGAATGAAGATCTGGAATAGCTGCTCAATAGTTAAGCTACAGAAGGGTCTCCATGCTCTTGGTCTGTGGTGCCACTGCCAGAGCAGCCTTGCTCCACGCTCCCCCAGCAGCATTTTCTCTCCACTTGTGCAGCTGGTGGCAGAGCTGGTGGCTGGGATGTTCCTGCCAGTTGTGTTGAGTAACACCAACCTCAGCTGTGTCAGAATGAACAGAGCTGTGCCACAGGGAGTTCCAGAGTGACTACTCTTGCTTGCAGCCAAATCTCAGTGGGAATATTTTCTCCTCACCTGTTCCTTAGAGCCTGTACTGATGGTTTCCTGGGTTGTTTTTCAGATTAATTCTACTGTTCTAAAAGAAGACTTGAAAAGGATGGTAGAAAATTTCTATGCAGCTCTGTTTGGATATGATGAGGTAAGAGGGAATGTACAACAAGTAGACCATCAAATTCCTGAACACAGAATAGTCCAGATGGGTGAAACATTCACTGTCCATTTCTTTGGAGAAATATTACATTAGGAAAGCAGCCTTGAATGAAAGTTCTTGGAAGAAAACAGCGCAGAGCATATGGATGTAAACCATGGGGTGTGGAAGGTAGGGTGTTCTTGCTGCTTCACCATTCCTTCCTGGCCACCACAAAATCATTTCCTGGGTCTGAATCCTGTTGTACTCAGCTGTACTTTGAAAGCAAAGAGAGGATTTATAGAGTATTTATAGGGAGTACCTAATAATACAGGGAGGCAAAAGCACCACTCTACACAAGTGTCTGCAGGACTTTCAAGAGGAAAATACAATTACATAATTTTTTTTGCTCTAGTGAATATTGCACTTCAGATGCTCTAATTCACATTGTGATATTATTTTCTTTGCACAGTGATTTGCATTATTAATACATTGTAAATGTAACCTCATAGAATTGTGGACAATGTTACAATTGCAAGGTTTAATCTGTTTTAAATATAGCCAGGATGTGTCTGCTTGTGCTTTGTTGACAATCTTTTTGGAAACAAAATGTTTGCTTTGATTAAAGACAAATGTTGACATTTTTTTTATTTTTAACTGAATTTTTTAAAGTCTTTTGCCTTTGGCAAATGTGTCAGCAGAAGACAGGAGTTATGAGCCTGTGGTGACACCACCACATAATCTAAAAAGACAATAAAAGTTTAAAAGAATTTGGACAAATAACATTAATGGATGTGGTTCTTGTATAAACCAAAGCTAATATTAGATTTAGATAGTTCTTGATGAGCAGGATTTCTCTGTCATTCAGAAAGAAAAGTAAAAAAGTAAAGAAAAATATCAAACTCCAGACTACAGTTCTGCAACACTGGATTAAATATCCTTTACTTTTTATTTTTAAAGTGTCATAGGTTTCTTACATTCCCATGAGGTGATGATGCCTTCTCTGTAAGATCACCATTTTTATGGTAAAATTTCATAACATAGAAATGCAGTTATCAGCTCTGACATTAGGAATACCCTAACCCAGGTTTTTTCCAAATTAACTTGCCAGAAAATTGGTTACAGGCTGCTCTGTAAATTAATTTAAGACCAAGGCTGTTTTTCCATTCTGGGAAAGAGTGATGTTGCTGCCTTTCCACGTGCAGAGCCCATGGCAGCTGTGGGCTCTGGGACAGGTGCTGTGGCCAGGGGCCAGGTACACAAATGGGGGTGTCTTGTGTTCAGACCTTCTTCATGTGCAGTTTTTAATCCCTCTCTCTATTTCCCTTTAGGGAATCTTGTCTGATGATCGTGTTCTGGCAGCAGCTCTTTGGAGAAACCTTTTTAACAGGAACTGTGATGACCCTCGGCACCTGGAGCTGCTGGTGGAGTACGTGCGCAAACAGGTACGGCCCCACTCTCCTCAGCCTCTGCTTCAGGATGGGGAGAGCTTGCTTTTCTTGCTTGCATATGCCACTCACTTCTCATAAATAAATCTGATGTTGATAGTCAGTGATCATTTTTAAGGAGAAGAAGATAAATATCTGAAAACTGGATGGTATTTATTACAGTCATGGAATATCCTGAGCTAAGAGAGACCCCCAGGATCCCCCAGCCCAGCCCTGGCCCTGTCCAGACCCCCCAACAACCCCACCCTGGGCATCCCTGGTAGCCTCGGGGCTGTGCCCATTCCCTGGGGGGCCTGGGCAGTGCCAGCACCTCTGGGGAAGAACTTTTCCCTGAGATCCATCCTGAGCCTGCCCTGAACAGCTCCAGCTGTTCCCTCTGTCCCTGGTCACCAGAGAGAATAGATTATTACTGCAGTTTGATGACAAATGGCTGCAGAGAAATTAATGGAATATTGAAAACAATCCTGCTCACCTATTTCTGGACCCATGCTATGGAGGGTCTTGACACAATGTGCCAAAAATAGGCTGCAACTTGTAGAATTGTTATTAATATTAAAGAGTTGGGGTTCTGCTCATAGTGAAACAGCATATAGAGCTTGAAAGTCTCTTGGTGACCTTTGAGGAAAAGAAACAAACAAGTATGTTTTCCAGAATTATTTCTGTTTCTTTCAGTTATTACCTGGAGGAGACAACACTGAGTAGTGTTTGTCCTCTCAGCCCTGAGGAGGTTTGTGAACCAGATCTCTAGGAAATGTTGGTAGGATAAAGTCCATGTGATCACCAAAGAAAAGGTGTGAAAGAGGTTATGGAGGAAAAGTAGAGGGTGTTGGACAGGAAATTGAAGACCAAAACTTCCACAACATCATTCTCTGTAATGTTTCCAATACCATATTCAGCATCAGATACAGGTATGGAGAGACACTACTTAAGTGTGTGTCAAAAAGGGGAAATAAAGGCCTGAGCTTCCTAAGGACACTTAGGGAATGCCAGAGAGTTCTTGGGAGAGACTCAATTAAATGCTGAAGGTTGCTGATTCTCAATGGTGAAGCTGTAGGAAAGTTTGCTGAGGAAAAACACATATAAAAATTACGTAATTTGGGATATTTTTTTGCCAGATGGGGAATTTGTTGCACTGCTGAATATTCAAGTAAAGGATAGGTCTGAAGCAATTTGCAGTTGCATAAGAAAGAGTGATCAGGCAGGAAAATGTGGCACATTGGGGAGGAATGAGCACAGGTTCTGTGCAGACAGGTCATTCCTGCAGACAAATGGTGCACCTGAGGAAAACATTATTCCCAGCTTTACATAGGTACCAATGAGCTCTGAACTGTTACCACACAGGAATGAGGCCTTGAGATTACAGTTGTTTTATCAAATGTCAGCTCAGCTCTCCATAGTGTTTAAAAAATATAAAACAAATGCTCAGAACTACTAGGGAAGAAATAGAGGATAAAATATTGCTGTGGTGCCAGTTTTAGATCTTTGGTACCATTGTGAGCTAGAATAATGTCTCTGGTTTGGGTGCTGACCACCAGGACAGATAAAACATTAAATGAAGAAGGCTCAGAGAGGAGTGCTAAGGGTGACAGTGAAACTTCTCCTTTATTAGCAATGAGTAGAATCCTCTGCCCAAAAAAAGAATAGGAAAAAAAAATGAGGGACATCTCTGGGAAGTCCTGAAGGTGTGTGAGAGGTGAGCAAGAAAGGTGTTCAGGGACACAGAAATGTGGGGACAGAATGTTGCCACAGTTGGTCTGGGTGCTGCAATTGCACATGGGTTCTAAAGCCACTGGCATGGGTTTTGGAAGAAAAGTTTGCACAGGGCAATTAAATCCACAACCATTTGAGACTAAAAATCCATGAATGAACAGATTTTGACAGGAAGGGAAAATGAACAAGGAAAAGAGCATTGTGTGCTGTATTTAACTCCTCCTGGGGAGGCTGCTGGTGGTGACTCAGGAGCAGGACATTGTGCTTAGGTGCCTTTCCAGTGTGACCCTCTGTGGCCATGGGTGCATTGTGCGTTCATTCCCCTGTTGAGAAACTCCTTGTCCAATTATCCCTTGTTTCCAGTCACACTGTGTACCAGCTGTCCCCACAGTTTCTTGTGGATCCTGTATTTAACAGTGGCTGTTAGTGGATGCCAGAGGAGAACATACAGATAGGACAACATGTACTGTGCCTCTGCTCAGCTCTCCCAGCCTTCCTGAGCTAATGGTGGTGTCTTTGACTGATCCCTGAGGGACTTCTATCTTTTTTTTTCCCCATTTCCCATATCCAGGGTGACCAGTGATCCTCTGCTGTATGATGAGAGGGTTTTGTTTTTTTTCAGTTTTTCTTACACTGCACCTTAAAATTACATTAGTTCACAACTATCTTTCCCAGAGAGGTTGTGGATGTCTCCATCCCTGGAAGTGTTCAAGGCCAGGCTGGACAGGGCTTGGAGCAGCCTGGTCTAGTGGAAAGTGTCCCTGCCCATGGCAGGGTTGGGACTGGATGGGTTTAAAGTCACTTCCAACCCAAATCATTCAGGGATTTCTTCTGTTGTGAGGATGAGCATTCATTGCATGTTCACCTCTTCCAGCTCATGTACTTTTATGTGATAAACCCCAGGTGTTCCCTGCTAGTCAGGCTGCTTTTCTGTAGCTAAAGCCTGGGTTGTGTGTAGGATGGGAGCTCTCCATGGGGTGCTGGTGTGGGCAGTGTCCCCTGCAGTAACCACCAGGAGGATGGAGTGACTCATGGCAGCTTTGTGTGGCTCCTCTTTGCCCTGTTGCCAAACCTTCAGAGGAGGCATTAGCTAATGCAGGGAACTCCAGAGCATCTGCAGATCCTTATCCTGGCCTTTCCACGACGCTTCACACTCAGAAGTGAACTTTTTTAGGTCTACCTCACACAAATGGCAGAGTAGGCTGAAATCTCCCTGTTGTGCTTGCTTTTTGGAAAGACAAGTGTTTGTGTAGCTGCTGAGGGAGCTGGCTGGGTGATGGGACATGGCAGTGACTTGCTGTGCTTGCAGGTGCAGCACCTGGACGCTCTGAGTGGGGAGGACCTGCTGCTCACAGGCGAGGTGAGCTGGCGGCCGCTGGTGGAGAGCAACGCCCGCAGCATCCTCAAGCCCCCGTCCCCCGTTTACAACGACGAAGGACTCTGACATCCACGTGCCAGAACAGCTTGGGGAGCATGCCTGGAGTGGGACAGGGCTGAGGCTGTGTGGTCAGGAAGAACAGTCTGCTGTTGGAAGTGAAACATTTCATTAGCTATCCCATCCGTGGTGCCTCAGTAGCCTCCTGGACAGCCGTACTCCCAAACCTTCACCTGAAAATAAATGCTCATTGTTTTAAGAACCTCTGTCCTTTTTATGGCCCCAAGTGGCCCTTGCTGACAAATGGACAGAGCTGCCTTCTGTCTTTAGGAAACCAGGTCTTCACCATGACATAGAGTTCTCTCAAAAAGACATTTCTGTCCCTTGCCTCCTTTAAAGAGCTGCTACTCAGAGACACAGTGGTGTCCTCTGCTCCCTGAAAGGTTGTGAGTATAAACCTGACCTTTGCATATTTAGAGACTAAGTATATATTTTAAATGCCTGATATCAAGATGGAGTGGTCCATCTTTAGTGGAGTTAAGAATTGCTTTAACAGATTCTGAAGGGTTTTCTGTGAAAATCCATTTTAGGAACTCTCCACTTTGTTGCACAAGGATAATAGAATTCAAAGAATAATGCACAGTCCCCAGCAATCCTCTGTGACTTTAGCTGTCTTAGGGAGATTAAAGCCCCAGTTGTGGCTGGGCTGGCACTCAAAGCTGCCTCAGTACTTGATGTTTCAGTCTGCCTTGCTGATACTTCCATGTTCTTTGTAGAATTGTGCTCTAGGAATTCCTTCATGGAAAGAACATCCCTGCTGTGTCCTTGGGACAGGACTCTGTCGTCCTCCATCCCCCAAAGCAGTGGTCCAGGGGTTTTTAGCAAGATCCTTCAACACCAGTGAAAACTCTCTATAGCTGTGTAGGCAAATGGAGCCAACACAGTAATTAGGGGAGCAGGAGCTGCACTGATGAAATCAGCAGAGGCTGAGGTGCTCTGTGTGGGTGGATGGTTCACCAGGCTGTTTCCAGGTCAGTGGCAAAAACAGTTTTCATTTCTCTCCTCTCCAAAATCTGAGTCAATAATAAATGTCAGTCTGGGTTAAATTGCTGTGTGTTTGTTTTCTGTGCCATGTGTGCTTTTGATAAGAATAAACCCTATAAAATCAGGATTTATTCCTAATAAAAGTATTCAGCAAAAGTAGAAGGTGATAATCCTTAATTTGTGAATTTAATCCTTAATTTGTGACTCCTTAGTCTGGTGAAAGTGTAACTGTGCCTGGCTATGACTATTTGTCCTTCTCAAGTTGCTTTCTCCATAGTGTGTGTGTTGGAGCATATTTGCCATCCCTTCCCCATGTAAAAAGCAGTGGGGATGCAGCAGACAGGCTCCCAAACGCTGCCTTGTGGGTGTTGTTTCTTTTTTTAATCTTTTAGGGAGCCTTCTGTGTATAAAAAAGGGCTTTTTTTTTTTTTTTTTTTTTCCAGGGCAAGCTTCCTCAGTTTAACTTGTTATAAAATGAGTCATGTAAAGAGCCCCTCTCTCTGTGTGAGGTGTATCCCTTCTCTGTGAAAACATTACAGCCCAAACAACTTGCTTGCAGTTTATTTAAGATGCTTTTGTTGAAAGCTGAGCTAAGCAGAGAAACCTCTTATGTGTGAAGTATTATACAGTGTGTGTGAGATAATAACACCTTGTAATTCATTACAGCTGGCTTGTATTTACATAAAAGAAGGCTGAGCTGTGTAGGAATTTGCTGATTAATTTATTTTTAATGAGAGTGAAGTATACCAAGTACCAAAATAAACTTTACTTTGTGTATCTTACTGCTCCTGAAATAGGTGGAAAAATTAATGGTGGATATTTTGGCTCAAAGCTACATACATTAATTCATATACAAAACAGTTATTTAAACTTTAACCCCTTTCCTGCTGTGTAATTTAAACCTGGGCTCATGTTCTCCATGCCATGGGAACACAGGGCTGGGAGCACACCTTCAACCAGCCCAGGGACCTGGCTGCAGGGAGGCTGGAGAGCTGCTGCAATTCTTGGCTGGCCAGCCTGGAGGGGAGAGCACCTTTGTGCTCTGAATGTGGGACAGCATGTGGTCAAACTGAAGCCTCCCCTGTGTTTATGGGCAGGAGGCTCCACAAGTGATGGTGCCAGATTGGAGTCACTGGCATCTGCCCTTGTACCTTTTATTAGGGTGAGAATAAAGGCCTGTAATCACAGCTCTGGCTGGGCCATGAAATGCCTTCACTCACCCCTGCAAGGGCTGAGCCAGCAATGGGGAGTGCTTGGGTGTGTGGGGCCTGGTGAAAAAACAAGGCAGGTACTCTCTCTGAATTAAAAGGGTAATTTGTCAGAGAGGCAAAATCCACTGGAGGCTACACAGGACCAGGGAAGACTTTGCTTCCCAGTCATTAGTTACCCAGAAAAAGGATCCTACAATATTATGTTGGATACCAGGAGGAAATTCTTCCCTGCCAGGGTGGTGAGGCCCTGGCACAGGTTGCCCAGAGAGGCCGTGGCTGCCCTGGAAGTGTCCAAGGCCAGGTTGGACAGGGCTTGGAGCCACCTGGGATGGTGGAAGGGGCATGGCATGGCAAGGGGTGGAATGAGATGAACTTTAAATAAAAGTTCCTTCCAAGCCAAACCATTCTGGGATTCTAATGTGACCCCTATTGCTCTCAAAAGGTGAGGAAAGGTGAGCTGGAAAACTTCCATTGCCAGTATCTTCCATAAGACACCTCTCCATGCAGAAGGAGAGACAGTACATTTCCCATTGCAAGTGTTCCAGCAGCAGAGATTGGCAGGTGAGTGATTCCCATGCACAGCTCTGCTTCAAGGGCAGCAGAGCAGAGGGGGGTTAACCAAACATTGTAAAGCCCATCTTTACATATTTTCAAAGTTTTCCAAAGGGAATGACTGAAGATATCTCACTTATGGACAGTTCTTTGTTTATGCTGTTGGGTTTTTGGAAAGTGGTCTCAGACCATCAGCTTGGAGACACTTACTGTATTTAAATGAACATATCTGTGTGAATTTCTTCTGGAAGGAACCACTTTATCATTTAGCCTGATCTCCTATCTCATATTCAGCATTTGGACATCACTTAGGATTCCAAAGGACTTTCTCTTCAACTCTTCCAGGAATCTTAAAATTAAGAGACATGAGCCCCTAGGAAGCACTCATGATTTCAGCTGGATCCTGGGTTCCTCTCTGTGGGAAGAAGGATCAGCACTCAGTGTCCTCCTTATCTTCTGTTTTGCACCATGGAAGAGTAGGGGCATGTTTTACCTCACGGGGTCAAACCTGGGAAGTCTGTTGCTTTAGGCTGGTGTTTTTGAGATGTTTTGGAGTAGGGGGGAATCATCTGATGCTCTTTAATGCCCACTCTATTTTAGGTGGTTAAATGTTTTCCTGTGTCACCTTGTCACACCACCCTTGGGTGTTGAACGGTTTTCTCCTGTATTTTCAATGTGCTGCAGTGCTGAGAGCACAGGAATCCTCAATGATCTCCACATTTCCTGAGCTATCCAGTGCTTAAGCCCTGTTGAAGTGCAGTTCCCACTTCCCAGATTTGTGACTCCTGTCCTCACCTGCCACAAAGTAATATTTTCAGTTGTGTCTCTGCCCCACCGAGCCCTCAGGTCAGAACTGCTGCTCCTGACCTGACAGAATTAACCAATTAACCACTGTCCTCTCTCCCTGCCCTTGGCTCAGCAAATGTGGGAAGCAGAAACTGGACACTAAGAACAATTTTTTCCACCAGAGTTTTCAATTATTTGAATGCAGAGTAGGTGAAGCTGGGAGGGTGGGGCTGGTTGTGCAAGCTTGGTCCCTGTGAAATGTACCAGTGGCACTGCATGGCACCACTCTGAGGAGCACTGGGACCCATGCCCTAACCTGTGACCCACTTGTATTTTCCATTCTCCTACTTGTTGGAGAATGGTTTAATCCTGGTGGTTGTCTGCATCCCAGGGATGTGCTGAAGTACTGCTGGAGTATTTGGAGAGGTTTGCTGATACCCAATGTGTGCTGAATGAGGCATCAAGCTCCAAAGCTGCACTGTGTGCTTCCTTCCAGGAAGAGGAGAGTCCCAGTATAAGGAATTGTGTTTGAGTTAATCCATACCTAGAAACTGCTGTGTCTTCCTAATTCTTCTGCTCAGAGAGCTGTGCCACAAATGCAGAGATTACTCCAGGCCCCAGTGCGGGGTTTGGTCATGGCCACAGCCTTGTACATGAGCTTTTTTCTTGGGTGATGCTGGTGGCAGCTAATTTAGAATCATGGAATATCCTGACCTGGAAGAGACCCATCAGGATCACTGAGTCCAGCTCCTGGCTCTGCACAGGACCCCAAACATCCCACCCTGTGCCTGAGAGCATTGTCCATGTTTCCTAGTGGAGATGTCCCTGTATGGGCTCCTCCCTTCCCCATCTGCCTCTTCACATCTCCCCTGCTTGTCTGATCTCTGTGATCTAAATGAGCTCCAATCAAGGCTTCTTTGCTCTTTTCTCTGCAAGAGGCTGTGATGAATCTGTATCCTGTCCTTCCCACTGACCTGCACTGTGTCCAGCTCTCCAGGCTGGATGGACAGCTGTCCCAGCTCTCTGGCTGATGGTGTTCCTGTGCTGCAGGGAACAGGATCTCCATCTTTGGCCTCGTTGTGTCTGCACATCCTGGCCCTCAGCATGCTCCATGTTTTCCTGAAGCTCTGAGAAGGCAAGGAGAGGGTGGCAGCTTATGTGAGAGCCTGGGAAAGTTGGCAAGGACATAGGAAAGACCCTGAGGCTCAACACGAGTGGTCAGTGACAGAGTGCCCGACCCTCCTGCCCCTGCAGAGGGACTGTCACCTGTGGGTGCCGTGGGCTGCCTGGCCTCCTGCACCCTGATGGGCACATTAACAATCCTCTAATCCTTCCCAGACTCCTCTGGTGAGGGTTTTTGTTTTTGACCACTGCCCCTTCTTCAGGCGTTCAGGGCTGCCCTGTGCATCCTCCGTGTGTTCTTCTTGAAGTTGCTGAACATGTTGAGGGAGTACTTGTTTTGCTTACAGTCATTCAACCTGCTGGGCAGCTTGCTCTGCTCATTTGTGGGACAGAAGAGATGGCTGGGCCTCATCCTTCCACTGGGAATGCAGAGCTCACATGAGAGTGATTCTGCCTTCTGCTGCTACATCTCAGTGACTGTTCCAGATGTGATATGCTGGGAGCAGCCAGGGAGTTTAGGTAAAGTGACAATAGATTCACCAGAGGGATCTGGGGCAGGTTAGTGGAAACACTCCCAAATGCCTTGAAGTTTTTTTAATCTTCTTCTAGGGAGCCTTCTGTGTATAAAAAAAAAGGCATTTTGTTTTTTTTTTTCCAAGACAAACTTCCTCAGTTTAACTTGTTATATAAAGTGCAACATCTGTAACCAGCAGCATCTACTGTCCTGTTGTTTCTGTCTCATGCAGGTGTGTTCATGTAAGAGGGCCCTGCACAAGCTGCTGAGCCTGGATCCTGTTGGGAAGCTGCTGCAGCTTTTCCAGAAGTGAGAGCTCCCTCGTTCTTGTTTTTGTGAGAAGTGAGTAGTCCTGCACATGCAAAGTCTTCATTAATGACTACATCACAATGAGCTGGGTTCCTTCATTCCTCATCCCACCTGCCAGCTCCTGGGCTGCTCCACATTCTGTCAAAACCAGGCATCTTGGGCAGATTTACTCAATGTCCCACATCCTTCCCTGTGCACCCTCTTCCTGCTGGTAGCCAGCCACAGTGATGTTACAACACCCATTTCCATCTCTGTGGATTCCCTTTGGAAGGAGACACAGAGGGGTGTCTGGAAGTGCTTTTTCCCATGTTTAGTACAGGGCAGCAGCTGAGGGAAGCAGCACACTGTGGTCCATCTCCTGCCAGCTGTGCATCAGCCCCCAGAGCAGCTCCATGAACACACGTTGGCTTCCCTGCATGGCACAGGGGTGGTAGAGACCTTGGAGCTGCAACAGGACAGGACCTCTGTGCTGGACACACAGCTGGGCAGGGGCAGCAGGACATGGGGATCCCCTGACATCCTTTGTGGATGGATCATTTGCCCTGTGGCTGCCAATTGGTGCCCAGTGCCCTCCTTCAGTGGCGCAGGTGTGAGGCTGCCTCGCCCCTGATTTGAGAGGGTCTTAACAAATGAATGGAAAAGATGAAACATGGAATTTGTGTGCTGCTGCTGTGCTTAGGTGCTGTAATTCCATGGCTGGGAAGCTTGGACAAAAAATGGGGAGACTTGACTTTGCACTGCTCTGTGGGTTCAGTGCTGACAGAGCTCAGTGCAGGAACTGAAATTGGGACTTTTTTCATCCAGCTCTGCTGGCTGAGTGCATCTGGCCAGTGAATTCTGCAGTGAAGTGCTGCTATGCAGTGCCTCCCAGAAATGCTGGTACAACACTGGGGAGCACCTTGATGTTTTAAAATGGAAGATTAGGTTTCAGTCTGAAATAGAGGGGGGAAAAAAGCAAATCTGGCTTCTCATGTTCCCGGGTGAGTGCTCTCCAAGGTCTATCACGAAACAGGTTGGCAGGCTGCCTCCCATGTGTGCGTGAAGAGGAAGCAGCAGGTACATTCTGTGGAAAGCCCAGGCAAGTTGTTTGTGTTTGCTGAGCTCCAAGAACATCTGTGGGATGGAAGAATGAAGTATTGCCTAATGCTTGGATCCTGGCTGAGCTCAGATATCAGCCTGAGCAGAGCTGCCCAGGGACATTGACATTGGCACTTGGGGCGTGTGTTCAACCAGAGGGAATTTTCCCCTTGTCTTTTTCTCTGTTGATTGCAGGTGTGTAGACAACACTTCCAGATAAGATCCCTGGTTGTAGCTAGCAAAAATGGGCTGATGGGATTCCCACATCCTGTGTTGGCCAATCCCCCTCTGGAGTGCAATTAGAGCCTTTTACCAGACAGCAGGGACAGGACACCTCTCATCTAATTTTAGATGTCTGCATGGTAAACCTCTGTCACTGACTTGGGCAGCCCAAGCTGCTCAGAGGGGAGAGATAAGAACTTCCAAGGCACATTTTATCAGGCCTGTTCCAGGTGTCTGCTGCAGGGTGAGGTAACTGACTCCTAGAAATCTCTGCCTCCCCACCAACCCTGAAGGAGCCCTGCCTGACAAGCCAGGCTGGAGATGTTTACACTGTGTGTGCTTTCATGTGCTGAGGACCATGAGAAATTACTGGAGGGAGAGTAGATCATTACCAAACACCAGCTGGAGACAGTGCAAATCCCTTTAACAAATCCTCATTATAGAATCAGCAGCAGAAAATATGCATTTGATGACTTTTTTTAAATTCACGCTCTTTTCAGCTAGATTTTCAGCTCTTTAGGAAGCCAAAAAATAGGGTGATGGTACACTTATTTTCTGTTATTACCCTGGCAAAGCAGCTCCAGAAAAACACCCACCATGTTACAGCTCCTTTCCTTTGTTACTTCCCCAAACTTCCTTACACTGGGTTACTGTTCACATTTTAAGTTATTCTTTTAGCTGTTCTAACATTTAATTTCACCTGTAACACTTCTGTGCCAGCAGTTTTGTTATCATTATGTCCCATCCCCACTTTGCCCTTACTCACTGCATCACAGCCAACTGGCAGCCAACTTCTGTCTTCTGATTCAGTCAATGCAATGTTCTTGCCATTTGCAGTCCTGCTGAGGCTTCATCCTGACTTCAGGCATCTAGAGACTAGACAGCTACTCCAAACTAATCAGCTGGAGTCCCTGGAGAGTGGTAATGCCTTGGGGACATGATTCATCCCACCTGACTTAGAGCCTGGTGTCTGGATGTGAGGTTCACACTCAGGCATGGCCATCCCTCTCCACTGACTATTGTCTCATGATTATTCCAGGGCACACATTTAGCTTTTATATGACTTAATGGAATTTATTCTCAGGCAATTTTGTCGATAAAAGACCGATTGATCACATAACTCTCCAGCCAGACCTTCATTTCCTAGTTGCCTGTGTGGAGTTCAGTAGCTCCAGGGTGAGCTGATCTCTGCTCCTCTGCAGTTCTTCACGTGTTGTGTTCTCCTGGTGTGTTCTTACACTGTGCTTTAATTCACATAGCAATGTCTGCCTGTACTGTTCCTCCAAAAATAACTCCATGATGCTTTTGGGAAGCTGGAGTTAACTAATCCCCAGTAAGCAGCATGTGGGCAGTATCATCATTCACACAGCACCAGACTCCTAAGGCTGAATGACCTTGAAGGATTTCCAGGGAGATGTTAAGAGCACATGAAATACTGCTCTTCTCACCTGCAGTACCTAATGACCAAGATTCCTGCTGTGATTCCTACAAACACCATGACTCTGTGTGTCAAAAAATAGAATGTTCTGGCTTCTCTGCCAGATGCTGGTGTAGCAGAGCCAAGCTCCCAAGAAATGCTAAGGAGGAGCATTGTCTGTGGCTCAGGGATGAGTAAGTTTCTCTGCTCAGTCTGATTACCCACTTGGGATATTTGTGTTTCATTATAACTGACACTAAGCAGCGTGTTTGATTTGGAACAAATTTCAAGCAGGAACAAGTTCCAGCATCTGCATTTCCACTGTGAGCACAGTGAGGGACAAAACAGGTTAGAGCCTGCTAGGCCAAGGGTGGGGACCTCTCTAGGGAAGGGAAGAGGAGGGGAGGACAGTACATTAATCAGTTACAAGGAAAAGGAAGAAACACCTTGAAGAGCTGATATTCTGCCCCTTGCAAAAGGGACATTCTGGGCACCCAGTATCAGGTGTGTGTCTGGGGAAGTCGGGTGAGGGAGCTGGGGAAAGCCGGCTCCTCCCTCGGTGTGGGAGGCTGAACCTGGTGATTAAGGAGTTGAGCTTATGCTGAGTCCTGAAGGAACCTGTTGGGAGGAGCTCAGGTGTGCAGGAGGGGCAGAAAACACCTGAAGACGGACACAGGACTAATCCAGCAGGAGAGACACCTCTCGGCATCAGCAGTTCAGTCATGTTCAATTACCTGGCAGTCGAGGTGAGGCCCCAGCTCCACCGCAGCTATGGGAGCCAGCAAGGGGTGTCTGGGCCACTGAAGAGCCGCCTGGAACAGCTGAAGAAGCCGTGGTGGAGGGAGCCCACCCCGCTGGTGCTCCAGCACAGCGAGACAGCCAGGCTGGCCATCGATGCCTTTCTTGAGCAGGGGGAGCGCGGCTACCTGAGCGCCATCGCCGAGGAGAGGGAGCTGCCCTTTCTTTCCACCTTGGACATGGAGTATATCAGCCATCAGAGGAACCAGAGCTTCCCAGACCCTGGTGCAATGAAAGACAAAGAAGCTGACCCTGGTGAGACAGACACTGCAGACAGGTTCTCCCTCAACTCTGAACTAACATCGGGCACCTACTTCCCCCTCATGTCTGATGTGCACCCTCCGGAGCTGGAGCTGGGGTGGCCAGGGACACCGCTCCTCACGGTGTCTGGCCAGACTCAAGCCACTGTGATTTTCCAAAGAAACAAAACGAACAGCATTAAGGATTTGGTCCGGTCTCTGATCAGCCGGGCACGGACGGTACGTACAGAGCTGTGTCCCTTGAGGGGAGCCTTGTGCCACAGCTCCCACGCCTGTAACCACACGCTCCACGCTGTGGCTGCTCTCTACATGTCTCTCATGATGGGATTGCTTTTTCTGCAGCAGACCTGTAGCTGTTCCTGCTCCTTTCCTTTCTTGTAATTTCTTTCTGCCTGGGATTTCATGTCATCCAGGCCTTGCAGGCTCTCTGTGTCCACGGCTGTGGGGATGCAGAGCAGTCCCATGTGGGTGCATGGCAGGGCCTGCAGTGTCCCTGGCTCTGTGTCCCAGCCAGCCCTGCTTCCTCTGCACAGCCAGGGCTCTTCTCCAGCCCTGGACATCATTTTAAGCTGTGCAAGACAATACCACTGATGAGCTGCTGTCACAGAAAGAATCACAGAATGGTTTGTGTTGGAAGGAACCTTAAAGCCCATCTCATTCCATGCCCTGCCATGGCAGGGACACCTTCCACTAAACCAGGTTGCTCCAAGCCCTGTCCAACCTGGCCTTGGACACTACCCAGGACCTCACCACATATGACCTGAGTAAATTTGTGGGACTGAAAAATCCCTGCCTGTGGTTTGAATTAAGTTAGAATCCTGTCTCCTAGGCTTGATGTCTGCCTCTCTGAGGATGAGTAAGATCAGCCCATTTTGCCCCATTGCACAGTTTCTGGTGTGTTATTACAACCCTCAGATGTAATAAAAACTGGATGATTACAGTGCCTGCCTAGCAAGCACAATGCTGGCATGAATTTATTCACCCAATTATGCTTCTTGTTGTTTCTTTTGCCTTGCCACTGTACTCTGTGTGAAAGCAGCAGCTCAGACAACTATCTCAGACACATATTCAGCTTTTGTCTTTGTCCTATTTATGGTTCTGTTCAGCTGTTTCACATCAATCTTCTCTTGTACTATTTGTGTTGAGATACTGAGGAAACATTAGAGCAAAGTTCACTTTGACCAGTCAGCTTCTGGCAGTTTCTCTTATCACTCCAGTAGTTTCCTATTTAACTTCACAGTCACTCCTTATATTCATTGTTGCTTGTGCAAAAGCTGGAGATAAGGAATCACCTGGATCACTGCAGCTCAAGTGTGATGTTCTTTAACTATCAGCAGAGCTGAGCAAATGCATTTATGTATTCCCAGCAGCTCAGATTGCTGTGCAGCATTAAAACATCCTCAAAGAGCCACATATCAGTGAAGTTTGGGTGTGATATGAGGTGAATGGGGATATTTTTTCTTTTGCCCATGAGCTGCTGCTCAGTTGTAAGCAGCCCTTGCTTAATGCCTGGACTTCTATTGCATCTTACAGGTAATTACAGGAAGTTTCAGTCCAGGAAATAAGCGACAAAAAGCTTTGTTTGTCCTTGTAGGCAGCTGATTTATGACAGTTTAAATGATCTGAAAAGTTCTGTGATATTGACCCCATCCTTGTCAGCAATGGGGATTAAGGCACAGTCATGGCAGAATGCACAGAGTAAATGACTACCAAGAAGTGTCCTCCTGTTACTCAGCACGTGTCCCGGATCTTCAGTGATATTACGATCCTTTAAGCCACAGGAAAAACATCTTGCTGCTTTCTCAGTTCACAGGAACCTCTCAGTTGCTGCAGGCAAGTTGCCCAGGCAGTGGATGCTTTATTGTACTTTCAGTACAGTCTGAGGTTTTTGCTTTCTTTGCTTGGGTTGACAAAGCCCTGACAATCTTCTGCCCTTCATGTTTGAGTTCAGGGTTTCACACAGTTTTTTTACTGCTGTGTGAAATGTGAGAATGAGTTTTTAAGTATCTTACTGATTTATTACTGGTGTTCTACCAACTTTTGGGTTAGCAGCTCTGGCCAGTGCTTCCCATGATTAACTCTATGATTGATGGCAATTCCAGCTCATTCACAACCCCAGTTACACATATTTAAGTACTTAGTGAGTCATTTTGCTCAACAAACCATCCAAAATGATGTTACTTATGTGTCTTAATGACAAAAGAGCAAACAGAGGTAAAAAACTTCCTTTGCTTGAAGTGCCAGTATGAACCATTTGGAGAACCACCTGTTTTTTTGCTTTGCAGCTGCTGTTTCTACATTTCCAACATTTTTGCCACTAGACTTCCAGCTTTTGTTGTGGATTCCTCTTGTAAAGTGTTTCTCCTCCCCTGGGATATACAGTGCTGGTTGGAAAGATGTTGAGATCCCCAAGTGTAGACTGGAGTGTCTTGAAATGCTGTTTGCTTTTTCCCCGGCAGAACAACGTCAGCTGACATCTCTTGCAACAGCATATTTGTACTGACAAATTAGTAAAAGGAGCATTTGTTTCATGGGTATCTTTTGCTGGTGCAGTTGGTCTTTCACCTTCACTGTATTTAACCAACTCTCTTTGAAGATGGATGTTCAGATTTGAGCTTTTCTCTTTGCAGACATAAGAAGATGCAGCCACACCTTTGCCTTCATTTGATAATACTATTACAATTTTGCTCTTGCTGGATGAGCTCCAATCTGGTTTGAACTGTCCATGCTGCTTCTTTCACCTCTCTTGTGCCCCTTGGACTCTGGCTGTGCACTCCTGTCTGTGCCTGGTGGCAGAAGGGTCCCTGACGCTCCCCAGGGGAGCAGGAGATCAAATGGCACCACTGTAGTAATAACCCAAACCACACTGCTATTGGCAAATACCAGTAAAACCAGCTGTGCTTGTTAGAAACCAGACAGATGGCAAACCCCAGTGGGGTTCTGGTAAGTGCTGTAATTCCTAAAGTGATGACTCCAGTAATTGCTGAATTGTGAGTTTCCAGAAGTGGGTTTGGAAATGTCATGATTTAACCCTACAATGGCAAGGTGTGAACTTTTTTAAAGCCTGTGGGGCAGCTGTGTCTCTGTAGCCAAGTCTCTTGCCAAGGCCAAGCCATGGGCTCAGAGGTTGTGATCAGCCTGGTGAGGAGCAGGGATGGCCCGAGGCAGCCCCAGCCTTGCAACCCCCACCCAGCACTGAAACAGAGGGGCTGGAGGCACTGACACAGCTTTAGCTTTGTAATTGTTTAGGTTTGATTGACTTGAATGCCCAAAGCCTTAAATGTGTGACATGAGCTCTCAGGAGCCTCAATTGCAAATGGTACTCGAATACTCAACTCCCATTGCTTTAGGAGGTTTGGGGGAAAAAACTTCCAGGGTCTTCTTTCCCCCAAATTTCTCGGCTTTGGGGTTGATGTGATGTTATTGTAAAGCTGCCTGCTTTGATTTCCAAAGGGATGTGCTGATCTCAGTGCCCTTATGGATAAGCAGAGTTAGAATGAGCAGCCCCACATGGGCACCTGTGTGTCCCCTGCAGGGAGGGCACAGCCTCCCCTCTGTCCCCAGGGCAGCACACACTGTGGCTGTGTCCTTCCTGCCCAGCATGGGCTGTGCTGCACACCGGCACACTCAACACAGCTGCAGCCTCCCGACCGAGCCCAGCTCCACCTCCCGACCGAGCCCAGACCCGCTTTGCAAAGTCTGGGTGTGACTATCAGGGCTCCACCCCAGCTTGCCCAAGCTGGCCTCGCTGCCCGGGCTCTGCCACGGCTGCTCTGTGCCATGTGCTGCCCCCTGCTCAGCCCCATCCCTCTCACAGGGAGCACTGAGGCCCTGGCAGTGCCGGCTTTGGGCAAGGATCAGCCTGGCTTGTGGCAACCAGCCCTGCCAAAGCCTGCAAGCACCGGCAGAGGGAAGCGGGGTGGTGTGGAATTCCTGTGTACCCTGGGTACAGGCAGTGCCCCTGAACTTGAGCGATGTGGGGACAAAGCAGCTTTGGTTTTCCTTGACTCCATCACACTGACTTCCCAAGCAGAGTTTAGCTTGTCTCCAGGACAAACCTGCCTCAAACCGAAGCTTGAGATGAGCTCAAATATCACGAGGCAAAGCCTGGCTGAGAGGGACTTGCCTGAAGCTTTCCACAAAGTCTGGGCTATAGTTTTTTCATGGTGCTTCAACATCAGAGGATGCATGATCCATCAAAGTAATTTGGCTAAATTGCAGTTGGCCTTTGGCTGAGGACAGTGTGGAGAGATGTGGCAAAGTCCTTTTATACTGTGGGTGTCAGTGGTCCCTTGTGCTGATAGACCAGCAGCAACGTTAATTTGGGAAGTTGAAGATGCTTCTCAGTGCTTGCAGAGCTCCTCCAGAGCTGACTGCTCTCCAGGAGAGATGGGCACATTTCAAGAGGGGAGAAGTTTGCCAAACCCTTGTAAAGCTTCTGGGAAGATAGCACTGACAAGGGCTACAAAAGAGGAGTCAGGGTCTGCAGCCTGTATCTCCTGGGACCAGGGTGAGAGGGTGGAGACATGGCTTTGGTCTGGAGAGCAGGAATGATTTTTAGCTCTTGACAGCTGCCTTGTGTCCCACGAGGATGTCTGGGATTGCACATCCTCTGGGAAGGTTCTCCCCCAAACCCCGCTGTGGTGAGCTGGGCCTGGGGCCTCCTGCAAGATATTGAAGACCAATGACCGTGTGTTGGGCATCATCACAGAGATGGGTTTTGGGGACAAAAAAGAGCCATGAAATCTTGTCCATCTGCAAAATGGTTCAATCCCCAATGGAGCAGGAATCAGCCTTCTGACACTGTTCCTTCCACTCCACTGTGGCTCTGTACAAACATGTACAGGCTGAGATGAACCAGCTTCCCAAGCAGAAGGCTGGGCTGGAGAGCACAGGGAAGCCCAGGAGCCTTGCTCTGCATGTGGCAGCACTGAGGCCATGAGTGTGAGCCTGGAAAGAGGCAGTTCATTGATGAAAACAGAGCAGAAGAGCTACTGGGCAGTGAGCAATCTGGGCCAGTATGACAGTCTAGAGCACAAATCCAAGGACAATTAATCTTGGAGCTCCTTACCTCTTTTCTGAAGCTATTCCAGATCAGCCCTATGTCATGACTGCAGTTTTCCCTGTTCCTATTTGAAACTTGAATCACTGCACATGTAAAGGCTGATCTCACTGCCATTCTCTGCATTTAGCTCTTGGTTTGAAGAGGAGCAGGTGAGCAGCAGTGGCAAAAAGGAAGGCTCACCCTGCAAGGCTGAGATCCACAGGGTGATTTGGACTGTGGAGAGTTGCATTTGTGGCCATGCACATAACACAGGCAGTGAAGGTGTTGGAAAACAGGATCTTTCCTCATGATGGCAGCAGCACTGACTGTCATGCATTTTGTGTGCCAGATGTGGTGCAGAACACTGAGATGCAGAATAGGCTGCTGGAACTTCACTTCCAGATTTAGTGGGGTTTGAGTCATCTTCATTTGCGCATTCTCTGGTAGGTGCAGAAACATAAGTCAGGATTATAAACCCAATTTACAAGTACCAGTTACCTTTTTCACTATGATATAGTAAAGATCAGGACTAAAGTACTTGGGCAGTAGTTCCATTATTTTTTTCAGCTTTTGGAAAGAAGTTGGCCTGATGGTAAATCCTCCCTTACCATTTTCCATCCCTCAGTGTGTTCCCATCTCCTGTGAGTTCTCAGTATTAACTGCTGATGGTTCAAGGTCTGAGTCACCCTCAGTGCAGTGACAAATCATCCTGCTCAGCAAGTGCTCTCCTGCCTGTTCCTTCCTTCTCCAAGGTGTCCCTGACAGTGACAGCCAAGAGATGGATCCCAACAGTCATTTCCTCATCCAAATAATGGCCCCCTCAGTGTTGTCCACTGGCAACTTCACTCCATGAGGAACAGAGCAACAGGGCCTCCAATCCCATCTGAATCTATTTAGGACTGATTTCTCTTGATGCATTGTTCTTGCTGCAGATCATTCTGTACTTTGAATTGTCTGGTCCTGGGTCAACTCACTTGTAGTAGCTGCTTCTCATGACTTACCTTCTGTTTTCTATATTTTCATTCCTGTTTTTGGAGAATTTGTGTAGCCATGACAGTCTGCTGCCTCCCACTCCATCTCCACAGTGGGATGGATTGCCATGGCCTTTTCCAACCTCATTCTTTAAAGAACTGGCAGTTCTCTTTTAAAGTCTTTCCCTATTTAAAACTCCCTCCTTGGAGACCTTATTTTTGCTTTATTGAGATATTTTCATTTTTTTAAATTTATTTATTTATTTATTTATTTATTTTCTACTATTTTAAATTTTATTTTACTTTAATAATCCTAGCATTATTCCTTCCTCTTCCTGTCAGGTTTCATACCCATTGCTTGCATCCCTGGCTGCATGGACAGGAGTTCTGCCAGCAGGGAAAAGGAAGGGATCCTTTCCACACACATTATTCTCTGATTTTGTCTAGGCATGCCTAGGATCTGATCTTGGAATGATGATTTGCATATACTTTATCATGATCCTTTCTCCCTCACCTGGCAGTGTGTCCATCCTGAAAAAAAAAATCATACTTTTTCATATAAATCTGCTGGTCATATAGAGTCACTCTTGCTGACTGAACAATGATTTTGCTCAGTCTCAGCTCTTGTTTATATGCTTTATTCTTGGCATATTTTCTTAAGGCAACACATGCTTGTTGCACCACTGAAATTCAGAGTTTGTGCATGTGTTACCCTTCCTTTCTGTGAACAGCAGATGAGACAGGAGGGAGGTGGGGATTGTCTTCACAGTCATTAAAATTTGATTTTAGCTGCCACAGTGGGGTAAGGGCTGTAAAACACAAAGGTCCAGAATCATCTCAATTCAGGTGGCCACAGGGTCTCAGTAGCTCAGGAGGTTTGAACAGTTTAAAGCACATTGTTTAAATCACAATTCACTTGGCCATGAGATTTCAACAGTCTCTTGTGTTTCTTTTCCCCAACCCCCTCTTTCTTTTTCTGGCCAGGTGATAGCAATTGTGATGGATCTGTTTACAGACATGGAAATTCTGTGTGACCTGCTGGAGGCCTCAAGCAGAAGGCACATCCCTGTTTACCTGATCCTGGATGAAGAGTACTTGAAGCATTTTGTGGAAATGTGCAATAAAATGGCTCTTACTCAGGACAGCTTCCCAGTAAGTTTTCAGTCACACACTGGATATGATAAACAGGTTTTGGAATTGATAAAAACGATGTAACCTATGTTCTGTTCCCTCTGCCTGGTCCCTAGGACTCATCCCTTCTCCACAGAATTTATCCCTTCTCTCCCTGTCCCTGGCTAAGAAACCAAGGCTGTTTGTTCTAGGAAATTGAGATCTGTCTGGATGCACAGAGGAAGCATCCTAGTCTCACAGATTGATGTTTTATGGTTCTCATTTCAGTTTTTCATGCAGGGAGTGTGAAGTTGGGGCATATGAGGTGCAGTGAGTTGCTGAACACTTTTCTGGGCCAGTGCAGAGATGCAGAGTGAGGCCAGGAAATTTCATTTATGTGAACCCCTATGATCTGGACATGGGGGAAGAGGACACAGCCCCTGCTCTAGGACATAGAATTGCAAGACTTAAATTGTTCATAATTCATATCCCTCAGCTTGTGGATTTAAATTCTGCTCAGAGCTGCTGCAGGGCAATGGTTGGGGAGCAGTGAGTCCCCTCAGATGTCCTGCTGCAAACCCCATCACTTCCTTCTGCTAACCCACAGGTTAAAAATCTCATGTTAAGATGTGCTTTTAGGCTTTGCAATTCAGTTGTGGATCCATGAGGGATTTGTGAAAAACCCAATTCCTGCTCAGTGGGTGCCCATTACCCAAGCTGGTGCCCAGAGCAGATGAACAGTAAAAATGACAGTGCCAGTGCCACAAGCTCTCTTAGGAACTTGCAGCCCAGTATCTTGCTGATCCCCATTTCTAGCTACTCCCTACCAATGGAAGTTGGGTTTTCTGTTGTCATTTGTTATTCCTGTAAGGCCAGCAGTGATGGCTGTGTTCCTTCCCTGGGTGTACAGGATTCCCTGGAGCACTGACTCCACTCCAGCCACAAGTTTCATGGATTTTCCCTTTGTTTTTGTAGGGAACACTTGGAAATTTTCCAGTTAACTTGAAAGTATTCCTAGCTTAAAAACAAGCTAGGGACAATGCAAGAACAATGTTTTACAGAAAAAATAGATGCAATTAAGATGTCTTAATTTTCCCTAATTTTTAGCCTGTCTACACAAAGGTTAATTTAGAGAGGCTTCTTTAGAGAGGGACTCAGTGCTCTGGTCCAGTTGACAAGGTTGGACTCGATGACCTTGAATATCTTTTTGAACCTAAATGGCTCTGTGATTCTTCCACTCTGCAGGTCAAGCTCTGTCCTGTCTTGCTTCTTACAAGCCAGACCCATTTCATCCTGACTTTTAAGATGGCAGCTCTTGGGGAAAGCTGCTCCATGCTGGAGCATGTTTGCTTCCATGGCTTCCACACTGAAGTGACCTGGTGCATTCAAATTAATTCCATCTCTTCAAAATATATTTTATTGCTTCTTATCCAAGCCATTTTTAAAACTAAATTTAGAATGAGTTTATATCCATGAAGATGTCTCTTTGTTAGGCCTGATGTCATGTCATGTGCTGGAATGGGTAATTAACACTTGCCTCCCCATTCCATGACTCATTAGCAGCACTCCATCTGAAGTGTGTCTTACACTGATGCACCTAAGCAGTCCATGACCTACAGGCTGAACACACATCTGAGTGGAATGAGGGTACATATTTTATTCCTGCCTCTAAGTTGTGACAGGATGTGGTGGTAAATCTCCATTTGGAATAATTGGTGACAATTTGGGGTTGAATGGGGAATTTGGGGTAATTGCCCCTCCAGCATCTTACTTCTGAAAACAACATGTGAGTCTGCTGGTGGCAAATTCCAGTGCTGAGCATCAGAAAATCCTGTGTGGAGCATTGGCAGTAATGGCAGCAGAAGCCTGAACTTGGAGTTTTCAATCATCCATCTGCTCAACATGGAACTACTGTCTGGATGGAGCAAGAGTAGTTCCTAGGTGTGTTTCCTGCAAGACTGCAGAATTCTCACTTTGTTGGGATGATTCAGGGTCTGGATTGACAAAAGGAAGAGGAGGATGATAAAAATGAACCAGATATCAGAAACTCACCCAGCCTTGGAAAGAATAAAGGAAGTGAAGAACAAGTGTGGTTACAAATTTATGGAATATCCCTTTCCTGCAGTTGTTTTAATTTCCCTAGGAAGGAGTGGGGGGAAGGAAGCTTCTCCCAGTCAGAACCAGTATTACTAAAACTTCAGCAATGGAAGAAAAAATCTAAGTGCTGCTGGCCACAGGACAAGGTGAACACCTACCCAAGTATCCAGAGTTATCTTGGTCTGAATCAGCAACTTGTGGTGTCATTTCAGAGGATCACAGGTTAATGCAGGGGATCTTAGGATGCCATCAAGCCCAACCTCCCACTCAAAACAGTGTCACCTGTGAGGTCACCTTACCTGGTCTCATCTGGCAGATCTCCAATCATGGAGACTGCACAGTCTCTCTGGGTAACATGTTCCAATGCACAACTGTCATTATGGGGAAAAGGTTTCCCCACAGAATAGATGAATAGATGAGGATATGTTCTGGGACATAAAAAGCCAACAAGTGAGAGCTGTAGTACCAAAATTCTGAAGCTTCAGCTCTGTCCTTGCTAGAAGTTTCCATGAACTCAAGAGATGACTGGACCAGTACTTGATGAAGAGATCATGGTGGGCTTCCCAATAAGACAAACCACTAGAAGAAGTTCAAGAAATCCCCTGAGCAGAAAACAGGGTCTGCAGCAGTATTAGGGGCAGCATCAGAAATGATTGCCCTCTTCTAGATGCAAGAGAGCCTGGATGGGCTCTGGTCAGGAGCAGATTTGCTGCTGCTGTGCAGCCCTGGAGGGGCTCCTGGGTGCTCCTGGGTGGGCTGGAGACCCTCACTACAATGTGAGAGCTGAGCCTTTCCCACCTGGCAGGTGTTCCCAGAGGGAAGCTCAGCTCCTGCCTGCAGGGACAGCAGAGGGAAGGCACCCACAGAGGAGTCACTGCTGTAGGGTCCCTGCCTTGCTCCTCACCCCGAGGGGTGACTGCTCTCAGCCCTGAAGGAGGCAGGTGAAGGGGGCACAGGGGTGCCCATGGGCATCTCTGGAAGGCTGGAAGGGGAGTGGGACTGTGCCCTGCGGGAAACATCTGCAGGGAAATCCCAGCTGCTGGCGCTTGTCCCTTTGCCTGTGCCTGGCCAGAAATCTGCTGGGTGGCAGAGGGGCACTGCCACATTCCCTGAGCACCCAAATCTGCCAGGAGCAAATCGGCCCCGACGCTGAACCAGCTGCTGTAGGGCTTTGTCTGTAGCTGGGCTGATGCTCAGCAGGAATGAGCTGCCCACAGAGGGATCTGCTTGGTCAAATGCAGGTGGTGACAGCTTGTGACAGCTCCTGCTGGACCAGAGGTGCTGCAGGTGACAGGGGAGCTGGCCTGGAGGGCAGGAAGGGATGACCTGGCAGCCCCGTGTAGGTGTCGCCTTAGGGATGTTTATTTACACACCAGATGTTTTGTTTGGCACTGTATCACACAGAGCAGGCCAGTAACAGTTTCCAGTGACTGTTCTGCTCTTCTGCCTTCCTCACCTGAGCTGCAAATAACTTCTGTTATGGGCAAATGGCTCACATTATGAAAGAGGCTCCCAATGGATGCCAAGAACCACATTCCCCAGTTTATTCTGGGTAGTTGGTTTTACAGACCAAGGTTGTATCAGAGAAGTATTTGCAGGGGAGCATCAGATCTGCTTCAGTTAATGTTAATATCATTTTAAAATGTATTAATAAAAGGAATTCCTTAAAATGTAGATATTCCTCTCTGCAAGTCTTTTTTCATTGAGTGATGTTTTACTTTTAAGTCTGTCACTGTATAAAATCAGAGCAGCACACTCTATTGATGAGATAGCTAGCTGTATGCATCAAAATATAGTTCAATGCAGAGCCATCAGCTAGTGTGGGGCTATATTACTGTGGGGCTGTGTGTTGAATATTATTAATAATTTGGAAAAAATTGGATAGTTTTAAATATGACAGAAATTATTTGTAGGCTCTTAGGATTCTCCCAAGTTTTTTTTTTAAAACTAGAATTTTCACTTGAGTGCAACTTGTTCCTTTTTGCTGTTTTTTTTATCCTGTAGAAGCAGGCAGTATGACAAAATATTTGGTATGTAGGAGCCAAGAAATACTTAAAGCCTTGCTGAGTTCTACCTCTCGGAGCAGAGCATGAGCCTGAGGGAATCCAGCATGATGCACAAGGGAACATCTCAGTTTAGTTCAGTACATGGCCCCTTACCAATTTCTCTGCTTTGGTTTCAGAACATGCGCATAAGATGCCTGAGTGGAGACACGTACTACAGCAAAGCAGGCAAGAAATTTGCAGGCCAGGTTCTGGAGAAGTTTGTCCTGGTTGATTGTGACCAAGTTCTTGCTGGTACATACAGGTAAGAAAAGACAGTGGCTACTGTGGCAGAGACTGGTGACACTGAGGAAATATTCCTCACCAAAATACTGATTAATCTACCTCCTGGTGCACGTTGCTGCATTCACCTCAGTCAGTGCTTTCACCGTTTTCCAAGCCTCCATCTTGTCCACCTTCCCTGCCCTTTTCTTACCTGAAGACCTCAGATTTCTCAGAAGTTTCTCCTCATATGGTGGCTGCTGCATGCCTCAGCCTTTTTAATTCTGTTTTTCTGCACCATCTGTGACCTCACTTTCTCCTTCTTGAGGTCCAGAGACCAGAACTGCACGTGCCCCCCCTGACCACTGAGGTGTTCAAGAGGGGTAAAAGGTGCCCAGACTCTGGTTTGTCATTGTGGCCCTTGCTGGCAGGGGCCAACACTCACTGAATGTTTTAGTTGCCATTGCACTCTGAGCTGTCAGACAACTGCTGCTGATGATTCCAAGCTCTTTCCTGAGCTGTTCCAGGTTCAACATTATACAGATAATTTTCCCCTATGGATATACCACATTTTCCTTTAATGAAGTTCATCTGCCACATATTTGTCTACTTGCTCAGTTCTGTGAGGTCGTTCTGGATTTGCTCACCTTCAGTGAGGTATCCAACCACCTGAAGGTCCTGGGGATCACCTGCAAACCTGGGGGTTTCACTGCACCCCTCCATGCCTGAGGGCATGCATGTGCTCATTGGCTCCCTCACTAACTTGAGCAGGTTGGTGAGCTGGGCCTGCCTCTGCCTTTGTCCTGTTGTCCTTTTCCAAGAGTCTGTGATTGTCCATGCCAGCAGGAATCTTGTTCTTCACAGCATACTCTGCGTGCCCCAGGGTAGAGAGCAGCTCCAGGGGTGTGTGGGCCTCAAGACTGCGTTCAGAGCCCTCTCTGTAGGTGATATCATTTGGGAAACTTGTCAGCCCTTGGCCTTTCTGGTGATGCTGATACACAGGAATGAAACACATCTCAGTGTCACCAGCACCAGTGATGGATGCAGGAATATAACTGAGGTTCTCAGCTGTGGCCTTGCCATCACCCTTCTGACATCCCAGCCTCAAATGAGCCCACCGATTCCTTGACTGCCAGTACAGCATTTGTGAACAACCTACAGCCCCAGCCATCATGGGGAATTTTGGTCTCCTCCCTTTCAACTCTTTTTGACTGATTGCTGCATTTTTACATAGTTACCTTTCTTGAAATTGAACCTCCACATTCTGCATTTATTTTGTTTGCTCTCCACTAAAGAGTTAAAATTGTGTTGTGATCATTCTTACAAACAGGTTCTTCCACTTCTGCCTGTGGAACCAAGTCTTATGTCCCATTCCAGACCACATCCTGAATCACATATTTTTTTGTGGGTCAAGCAATTTAGACCAGTTAATTCTGGCATGTAATCATTTATTGCTTCCAAAAAGTTTTTCTCCGTGCTTCATCCCAGTGAAGCATTAACCTGCATGTGTATTGAATGGATGAAATCTCCCACTGTTCTTGCCCATCCTAATTTTGCAGCCTCTGTGATCTCAGTTAACATTGTTCTCCACAGATCTGATCAAAGGGTCAGGACTACTGTTCTTGTGCTATATTTTTATTACTAGACTCTATTTAGTTACTTTTCCACCTGAAGATCTTTCCCACAGTGTTTTCACGCTGTTGAACATCATATTATCCTTCACAAACAGTCCAGCTCCTCAGGACAGCTTGCTCTGTGAATCTGTTGTCCTGGCAATACTTTTATTCTCTTTCCACCAGATCTCCTTGAACACTGCTCTGCCTCTCCCTGTCTCTCATTTTCCATCTCTCTGTGAGCACATGCTGGACCCTCAGGCTAGCAGTGTCCTCATCAGTGCTGTAGCTTCAAGCTGAAACTTCTCCTCTGGTGTTGATTTCATCATCTCCAAGAGTGGAGGTCTCACTTCATCATCTTCCATTCATCTGGCAAGATGAATGGAAGTAAATGGTTGAAATTGTGTCAAATCTCTAAATAACGTGGAGAGCAGTGTCTGGTGGTATTTTGACCATCTTAAGACACTTAAAAACAATGGAGTGAATCACTGCCTGGAAACACAGGATGTTAGAATCATAGAATTGGTTCCTCTAAGAGCCTTGAGTCCAACTGTTCCCTCAGCACTGCTGAGCCCATAACGAACCCATGTCACATCCAGTCATCTTTTAAATCCCTTTATCCATCTCCACTGACTGCAGGGGTGGGGATTACATAACTGGATCACTCATTTTTGAATGGCTAAAGCTGAGCCTGTGTCAGCTGGATTGAACAAGCTAGAGGAACATCTGATTTCCCTGTGTCCAGAGTCAGGGTATTGCTTAAAATGCAGGTGCAGCTCTCTAGGTTGGTTCCTCCTGGTGCTGTTCAGGGCAGGGACTGAGGATTGTCATGTGCACAAATCTCTGCAGAGGTGAAACTTCTGGAATTCTGGAAGACAGTATTTCAGTAGAATAGGGTTTTGATTCTGTGCTCTGCCACTAAGCACAGGATGCTCTGGACTAACAATAACAGTCTCTTCTAGAGGAATTAGTTCAACACTTGTCAGAAACACTTTCACAGCAGAAAATCGGGATGTCTGCTCTATATCCCATCTGGGTATAGTGCAACCTGTACAGGAGATATTTAGATTACTGTCCCTGAGGATGGCAAAGCCAGATGCAAAGGATGAGAAAAGTTACTGAGTAAAGCCAAAGATCCAGGGTGGAACCAGGGGTGTCTCAGGATGATACAGGAACAAGGGTAAGAGTATTCTTACCGAGCAGCAGGTTTTGCAGTTCAGCAATGCTGTGTGCAAGGATCAGAGGTTCAGAACTCTGGGGTTCTATGTTGTACATGCTCCTCTGTGTTCAGTTTGCTATAAGAGACTTTCCCACCATGACTGGCCTCCATGATACCCTTGGGCAATGGGTTATGCAGTTTAATTCATGTTTTGTGTGAAGAAGTGATCTGTGGTGTTTACAGTAGACCTACTGCTAGATAATTATATTTGATGTCCCCAAAGTCTCACAACCTGGGCACAGAAAAGTGTTTCCTGTTTACTTTCTTGATTGCATCCATGATTTTGTCTTCCTCCATTATAATCCCACCATCTCTTCTCCAGGTAAATTATCCTTGGCTTTTCAGTAATTTTTTGTGCCCAGAGTTTGAATTTTTTGACATTTAATTGTCCATCATTTTGTCACATATTCCCCCCTTACCATAGAATCCTCTTGTGCTTTCTGTTTATCCAGTTTTCTTTTTATCCACAGTAATTTTGTCATGAGGTCTGACATGGACACTTTCTACAGTTTTTTAGTACTTTCCCCAACACGTTGAACAGCATCAATCCCAGCACAAAACTTGTTTGTTTTCAGTGGGTAAATTAAACCTATTGCTAATGTTTGTATCTTTAATCAACTGCTCACTTCTTGAGAAGACTTTCCTTTGTATGTACTCCGTGATCACTTAATTTTTCTAACAACAAAAATTGTCTTTTCAAAATCTCTTTCAAAGTTCAAGTTTGATGCATCAAGCACATCTGTGTGCTCGCTGCCTCCCTCAAAGATCAGCAAGAGGCTTTTGAGGCATGGCTTCCTTCCACAAAAACATGCTGAGTCTTCAGCATTATGATTATAGTTATTTATGCATCTAATCATTTTACTCTCTATTTGCTTCTACCAGTTTGTTCAGTATGGAAATAAGACTGGCTGGTTTGTATTTTTCCAGGAGCTCGTTAAAAGGTTCACATTTTAAACTTTCCATTCCTCTGCTACTTTGTTCAATATTAAAATGATAGGTTGTTCCATGGTTCATATTGGAAAATTGCTGACTTCCACTTTTTTGCTTTAATATTTCTTTGCTTTAATATTTTCATTTAAGGCACCTTTTAACTATGGCGAGGTTTTTTGATGATTTAAAATGTCTTTATTTTGAAAGGTACATTTTCTCCGAGACTCTAACATAGCATCTTTAAACAATCTTCTTGCCACCTCAAGCATTTACTCTTTTTGATTACTCTTTTAAGTTTCTTCTTAATAGCATTCCTCACTTTCTCTTTGAAGTTAAGCATTACTGTTGTGGATTATTTTGGTCCTGAAAGAATATTTGATATGGCTAGGTCATGGTTTGTTTTTTGCTGAGTGGCCTTCCCAAAGAAACTCTCTGAACTGGCAATGTTATTCCTCCTTTTGCTGGCTTTCTGGTTAGTTTTTCCAATAAGTGGTCATTTATAGTGTCCAAAATGCAGTTTTGGCAATTCTCCTTATAGTGGCCCCCATTCAACCTGGCAGGATCTCCCTTTATCCCTCTGCTTTCTGCCTTCTCAGTCTCTCAGGACCCCCTCAACGTGGCTTATTTACCATCAGCACTCTGCTTGGAAAGTTCCCAGTACAGCCACCGTGCACTTCTCTAAACACAGCTTTATTTGTTCAGATGTTCTCCATTGATTCTAATTCCTTACCCAAGTGTCACTGATTTCCATCCTGTCCTTTTATCAGAATACAGTTTATTATTATTGCATTTATTTTTAAAGTGAAGTGGGTGATCCCTGTATGACTTTGTACACATCCCAGCTTTGCTCTGTACAAATCCACTGCTTCCTGCTGTCCACTGAGTAACTCCAGTCTGGCAGCTCTGCAACGAGGAGATGAGCAATGAAGGAAAGGATCCAAATATGCAGAAATATTTTAACTTCTGTTTTATTCATTCATACAATAAGAACAGCATGGAGCTGTGCCAGGGAGGATCAGGCTGGATTTCAGGGCAAGGTTCTTCCCCAGAGGTGCTGGCACTGCCCAGGCTCCCCAGGGAATGGGCACAGCCCAAGGCTGCCAGAGCTCCCGGAGAGCTTGGCCAGCGCTGCCAGGGATGCCCAGGGTGGGATGTTGGGGGGTCTGGGCAGGGCCAGGGGTTGGACTCAATGATCCCTGTGGGTCCCTTCCTGCTCAGGATGTTCTGTGATTCTATGATTCTTTAATTTATTCTGATATATTGCTGCTTATTGGTACAGATCAAGAACATTTTTGCGTCATTTTCTAAATATGGAAACCAAGCTCACTCCTCTTGTCTTAAACAAATGTAGGTAAATTAGTTTAGACCCTTCAACTCCTACATGTACACTGATTAAATGTTTAACATTACATTTCTTCTAAATTAAGGAAAAAATCTAGATTGAGGTATCTAGGCAAAGCAATCATCTGAAATCTTAAATGTAACTGTAAATCTAGCTATTTAGATTTATTCTGGGCACCAGGAGAAATTGGGTGTTTATTTGAGCACTTAATATATTTACTGTTTCAGCAGGGGAGAGGAACCCAAGGGCCAATGGGGATAGAGCTAAACAGGATTTTGAACAGGAAGGATAGACTAGAACCAGAGAAAAGAGCTGTTGTCAGCCTGAAAGGGAGTTATATGGCTGTTTGAGTTGCCTTAGAGGAGCTCAAATTTCTCTGCTGAAAATGACAGATTGTATCATTGTCTGTCCTGCCATGGGCACAGAGAGGAAGGAGTCCAGTGTTTGCTATAGGGAGAAATTCAGGATCTGGGGTTGAAGCTGACACAGCAGCTGAAACTGAAAAATGAGAGGCGAAAGTTTACAAGAGTGCAAAAGGTTCCACATGTGGCTTCAGGAGAAATAAAACTGAAGTACACAAGTGTTTGGCAATGGACAGATAAAGCTACATGGGTTTGAAGCTGGAGGAAGCCTGGAATTTCAAAGAAAGGTGCTTATACTCACAGGTTTCCATGGCCCAAGAGGAAAGAGCTTTGAAAAGGGATTTGCAGATCTAGCTTGATGAGGAGTCACCTCAAGAAAGAAATTCCAATAAAGCAGGAAGTGAGTGCTAAGGAGTGGGAAGGACAGTGCATCAGCAAGGAAACCCCAGGTGACACAAGTGGCAAGGCAGTGACATTGCCAGGAGATGAGTTATGTACAGCCTTGCTGGGCACACCGAAGCAGGGAGGAGCAAGTCCTCAGGTGTGTAACTAAAAAGTGAATCCAGGAGAAAGCTACAAGGTCTGCTGCTGGAAGGATGAATGAGAAATAAGAGATAGCAGACATGGGTTCCCAAATTAGTTGAAGACATTGCACTGGTTTGGATCAAAACAAAGATGAAAATCAAGGAATGGAAATTATTTCAAGTGTGTTGGGAGCAAGCTAAAAGAGCTTGCTGCAATAAAGGCAGGTTGTTGTTACCTTATCAGAGAAAATGCCACTTGAAATGAAAGGTCTAGTAATGAGTGTTATGGTGTACATGCATTTAGCCATAAGCAAAAACAAAACACAGATGTTTGTGTTGGCATATGGAAAGAAAAGAATGGCTTTGTAACAGCCCAAGTGACAGAAGAGCAATAAAAATGAGTTTGAGAAACTACTGAAAGAAGAAAAAAAACCTTCTGCTGTAAATTGGTATGTCGTCTGGTGGAAGGAGGTGAAGCAGGGAGGTCAACTACAGAGATCCAGAGTCAGCTGTACAAACAGCTGAGGAAAGGCAAAGGCCACCGTGACCCCACAGCAGAGCACGGCTGTACAGCGGGGCACACAGGGATCTAATCCGGGCGTCGAAAATGCTGCAGAGACGGGGAGCTGAAGAACACCGCAGGTGCCCACGCCAGAGCCCCGGGACAGCGGGGGCTGCGAGGAGCGGCCGGGAGGTGATCCTGCACCTCCATCTCCCGGCCGAGGGCTGAGCTGCACCGCTCCCGGACAGTCTGGGAGGGAGACTGTCCTACAAACATCCTCTCCTAGAGTCCTTTGTGTCCCAGGGTGATCTAGAACTGCTGTGAGCAGCAGTTTGTTATAGGGAAAAAATAACGTCAGGACAATCCTCTTAGAAGCTCCTATGATCTTTTAGCATCCAGGGTGGCCTGCAGAGGGAGAAACTCCAAAGCCTATGTGGGTGTTATATTGTGCAAGCAAGTACTTCTTCCTCCTGTATTGGATTTGTAACTTCTGAACTTCCTCCAGTGCCTCATTTTTATACCAGAAATCATTCCCTGGCTATGCCATTCAGAGAAGAAAATACCTTTATCAATTTGTAGCAGTGGGAATAGCCATGACTGGCAGGACCACATTGTCCCATCCTGGAAACCTGTGCTGTGGCAAGGAGGGCTGTGCCACCAGGGGATTTGGTGTCACAACACAGAGTGAACAGGACTCCATTGGATCAGCATGGGAAACTGGGACACAGGAATGCCCACACTAGGGTAAGAGGCACTGGGGGCAGAGACAGTCATAAGGCTGGGGGAGTGCTCTCCCCTCACAGGTGGAAGGGCATTTCACATGGGTGAGAGGAGATGTCTGGGAGCATTGGGACTGGGGACAATGCTGTGACAATGTGGCCAGGGCCACCAGCACTCCTGGGAGCCAGGAAGTACCCTGGGACAGACACCTTTGACAGCGTCGATCCATGAAATCTCCCCTGTCTGGACTCCTGGATTTCATCAAAGAACTCTCAGGGCTTTTTGAGAGATAACATTCCTTTGCCAAAGATGACTTTCCTATTATCTCATATTTCCTATATGGCTATTAATTGTATTCTTTAGAAGAGTCTCTACTAATTTGTTTATCTACACAAATTATAGCTCTCTAATTTGTGAGACTTAATAGTCTGGAACATTAAAAACATATCACATTAGCACCCTGCCACTCTTCTGATAGCCAGAGCCCTTTCAAGTGGGAGATAACACAGCCTGGTTAGGAGCTGAGCTATTTCATCCTGGCATTCCCTTGGTGCTCTTGGGCTAATGATCCCTGCCCCTGCCCAGTTGCTGATATCTGCTCTGTTGATGTTTTCTAATCTCTTCTACTCAATCTCAAGATCTCAATAGGAGACTGATCCTCCCTTGTCTTCTGCATAAAGGGGGCTCAGGGCAGCCCAAGCTCCTGTACAATAAAGGGATGCAGAGGAATTATCTGAACACCCCTATTGCACACAGACCATGTGCCTCAAATATAGCTGAATATTTCTCCTTTCCCCTTTTGCAATGTGTGACCCAACCTTTTTCAAAAATGGTTTCTCTGGGCTTAGAAGCTTCTCCTCTGTCATTTAGTCATCCCAGGTAGTTTCTGGTTTGATTTTTTTCACTCCAATATCTCTATGAAGGGATGCATTTGCTTCGAGCCTCCAGGATGATATTTCTGAGTACTCCTCATGCTACCCATAAGATCTTTTAATTTTTTTACTACTTTGCAATTCTTACCTAATTTACCTGGCATGAGATGAAGCAGTGGAGTATTTTTTCATTTTATGTTTCTCTTTGGGGGTGTGACTGCTGAGTGTAAAACTTACCAAACACCAGTCTGACCAATAATAATTGCAGGGTGCTGAAGGACAAGCCAGGAGATGGGTTTCCTACTAGAAGTTCCTAAATAGCTGTCTTGTGAGCTAAACATTGACAAGGTCCCAAAACACAGTGCCTGTATCTTGTCCTGAAATGACATTTACTTGAGAATGTAATCTCCCATGACAATTGCTCTCCTGGAGCTCCTGTCATTTTATTTTCTTCTTGCTTTAGCAGCTGATAATGCAGCTCTCAGCTGGTACTGCCACCTCTGAAAATTCTGGTTTATTTGACACATTTAGTCTGCTGGACTGGTTTAACTACAGCAAGAATAAAATATCAGCTGATGAGTGGGATGAGCAGGGATCCCACTCTGGAGTGGAACGTCCCTGTTTAATCAGGGAAAGGAGGATTAGGAGAATATGGTTATAATCTGTAGCTATATTGGGGAAGAGCTAATTAGGTTACAGTTTGGGCACAAACAAGAGGTAGGGTTAAATAGATAAGGAAAATTTGCAGGGTGGCAATTAATGGAAGTTTTTCTCCAGCTAGGGCAAAAACAGTTTGGTTTTAAGGTAGAATATGACAAGTTCCCAGAAAAGATCTCAGAACAGTCAACTGTGATGGACTGAACTTGTTGAGCCAAGAATTAACTTCCATTGCATTTGGGAATCCCACAGCAATACTTACAGCAAACATCATCAGCCTTCATACCTGCCTGCTTAGAGAAAGTTTTAACAACACAAACCGGGTGGCAACCCATCGCTGGAATGTTAAAATCTGTGCTAGGCATTTTGGCACGCTGGGAACTAAAGTTATGTGTGTTTTGTTTCTTTTCCTGCAGTTTCACCTGGCTTTGCAGCCAAGTCCACACCGGCCTGGTGACCCACTTCCGTGGGCAAATTGTTGCAGAGTTTGACAAGGAATTCCGGTACTTGTATGCAGAGTCCAGAGCAGTGACCAGCTTCTGTGAGCCAGATCCTGGGACATGTCTCTCCTCTTGGAATACCTCAAAAGTTGACAATTGTCTTCTAAAACCCACTCAAGGGAATGATACTGAGACCCTGAGCCCCTCCAGCAGCCTTTCCAATGTGAGCATCAGGAGCATAAAAGTGTCTCCCTTTATGAAAAACTCGAGCTGTGGTGCACACCAGGAAAAGCAAGATTCCAGCTCTGATTCTGGCAATAAGAAGGGGAAGGAAGACACATTCCTGAAGCCCACTTGCCCTAAACAGCAAGAAGAACCACCAGACTCGGTGAACAGTCCTCCAAATAAACCCTCCTCAGCCTCGTATCCCAAATCAAACCTGATAACAACAAGGACATTCCTGCAGCCAGAGCCTTCCTCCAATAAACCTGGTAACCAGGGGGATATTAAGGCCAACAGCAGCCACTGCTCCCCGCTGAGAGCGGGGCAGCCACTGCAGTCCCTGTCAGAGGGTACCGGCAGCAATGGGACCAGCCTGAAGCAGAGAGCACCTGTGGCCACCTCCGGGGAGCTGCCAGCTGAAAATGAGAATGTGTTTTATGGGGTGGAAAAGAGACAGAGCCCTGGACATGGCCATTTTGACCTTTTCTCCCCATACAGCCACCTCAAACGGGATAAAAAGTCCGTAGTGCCTTGCTATGACAAGTTCCCGGAGGATGTGCTGCTGGAAAAGAACAGCGCATATGGGGCAGAGAAAAGAATGACTCTGGGGCACAGCAAGCTGGACCTGATCACCAAGTACAACAAGCTAAAATCCAAACACATACACAGTCGGTTCGAACTCTGACCTGGGCCTTGAGCTGGCCTCTGGTCTGATTTTCCAGGGGTTGCTTTTCCCTGCCAGTCATCATGCCTGAGGCTTGGAATCAAAACATTAGTCTTGTTCCTGTTATAAGGTGTCTAATCTGTGTAGATAACTGATTCAGACGAGATTAGCAACTGCAGCTCAAATTTTCAATTACATGATTATGGCAGGAGGGAGAAAAGCACATAAATCTAATGCACATTATTTTTACCCATTTGGGAAAGAACCGTTTTCCCTTAAACTTACAGCAAAGCCATTGCTACAGCTGGAAACTGGCCACTGAGGTCTTCAGGGTGAGCCCTGGTTCTCTCCATGCTGAGCAATTCCTCTCCCTATTCATATGGTGAAAATGAAATGGCCAAAGGCAGGGGGTTGTGAAAAATAAAGGAGTTGTTCTGCTGGGAAAAGGTGTGTTGGGTCCTGGTGGTGGGGGGGATGAGCATTGAGCATGGCCGGGAAGGGACAGGGGCATGTCTGGGCACACATTTGGTATCTGCACACGGCTGACATTGGCACACCAGTGGTGACAGCAGATGGATGGGGGCTGCTCCAAGGGCACACCTGGACACTGGTGGCCCCTACACACGAGTGAGGCACTCAGGTGGCAGCTGGGTCATGGGTGGCCTGTCAGCTCACAGACAGCACCTCTGCTGTCCTACACCACAAGTGTCGGCATGGAGCTGGTGCCCAGGCATGGCTCGTATTGGGACAAGGGACAGTGTCAACACCCGGGGAGCACCAGGGCATGGGTACACAGACGGCCAGGGCCAGCCATGGCACACCTGGTACAGGTGAGAATGATGGACACCAGGGACCAGGACAGTGATGCCGCACCTGGACCCGTGGCGGCCTCTCCGGGCTGTGGGGAAACACGGGCCGGCTCAGCCTCAGGTGGGATCCGGGCACACGGGGACGGGCTGTGTCCCACAGGGCCGTGGCAGGGGTCGGGCTGCCGAGCGGTGCCTGGGGCGGTGCTGCCGCCACGGGCCGGTCCCTCCCGGGCCGGGGCCGGTCCCGCTCGGTCCCTCAGTGGGTCGCGGGCCGGTCCCGCCCCGCTGCCCCTCACGGCGGCGCGCCCTGGCTGCTCTCACCTCCCGGCCGCTTGGGGGCGCTGTCCCCAACAAGCGCTTCCGGTGCCGCTCTGCCCCGCGTGCGCCCCGCCGGAGGCGGAATCGGCGGCGCCTCGTGGTTCCGGCGGGGGCGCGCGGAGCCGCCGCGGCCTGTTCCCCTTCCCATTCCCACTTCAGCCTCCTTCCCGGCCGCGACCGCCCCCAGTTCCCCTTCTCGGCCCCGTTCCGGCTTCCTTCCCGGACCCAGCCCCATTCTCATTCCTGTTCTTGGTCCACTTATTAGTCCCGTTCCCGGCTCCATTCCCGTTCCCAGCCCCGCTCTCATTCCCCTTCCTGCCATGGCGGTCCGCGCCAGCTTCGAGAACAACAACGAGCTGGGCTGTTTCGCCAAGCTCACCAACGCCTATTGCCTTGTGGCCATCGGCGGCTCCGAGAACTTCTACAGGTGAGGGGGGCCCGGCCCGGCCCGGCCCGGCCCGGCCCGGCCCGGCCCGCAGCCCCGCCGGGCCCTGACGCGGCGCTTTCTCCTTGCAGCGTGTTCGAAGGGGAGCTCTTCGGGACCATCCCGGTGGTCCACGCCTCCATCGCCGGCTGCCGCATCATCGGCAGGATGTGTGTAGGTATGTGAGGTGGAGGGAGCCTCGGGGGGCTCGGGGGGAACGGGGAAAGGTCGCGGGTTCGGTCGGAGCCGCAGCGGGGGCTGAGCCGAGCCGGGGAGCCCGTGGGGCAGCGCCGCTCGCCCTTGAGGGTTGATTTAATGCCTCGAGTGTGAGAGGAGGAGGAAGGATGATTTCAAAGGTCTTTTCCAACCTGGCTGATTCTGCGAAGGACGGGAGCCGGGGTGGAGGGTGTTGGCTCTCGGGGCCAGGGAAGCTCCACTGCTCCTCAGTGCCGGCCCGGGTAGGGGGAGGCATTAGCGAACGTGAAAGTCAGGGGAAAGCCAGGCTGTGCCTGGCGAGACCCTCTTATGTCAGACCAGCTTCTTGCTTATTTGTTCCTTTAACCATTCCGTCGTGCTGCCACAGTCACACAAACAGTAGCACCGGGCCTTTTGTAGGGCAAATGGCATCTGCAGGGAGAGTTCCCTGTAAAGTGTCTCACTGAGAGCCTCGGGCCTCCTTTAGTCTTGTTGGAAGAGAGAAGGGAGTAAAGATAGTGCCATTCACCCACGTTTGGTGCTTCAGCCTGGTTTTTCTTTTCCTGTGGTGCTGGTTATTTTTCCATCTCCTGGGCTGAATTCTGGGCTTGGAAGGAACTCACAGAGCAAGAGCAGCTCAAGCCATGTGTGAACAGGAGGGAAGTGCTAACACACCTTGTGGACATGTTCTTTTAATTGTATTCTATTTCTTTATGCCATTTTAGGGAACAGACACGGGCTGCTGGTCCCAAGCAGCACGACAGACCAGGAGCTGCAGCACATCCGCAACAGCCTCCCGGATTCCGTGCGGATCCAGCGCGTGGAGGAGCGGCTGTCAGCTCTGGGCAATGTCACCACCTGCAATGACTATGTGGCTCTGGTTCATCCAGATCTGGACAGGGTACAGGGCTCTGGGACGCTTCCACATTCAGAGTGGGGCTGGGAATTGCTGCCCACACTGAGGCTGGAATTGTTCTGTCCAGCTCAGCTGTGGTGAATGTGCTTTGGAGAAGGGAAGGAGTGGGGAGTCCTGTGTAGCATGGGACAGGACAAGGGGGAACAGTTCCCCACTGCCAGAGGGCAGGGTTAGATGGGATATTGGGAGGAAATTCTTCCCTATGAGGGTGGTGAGGCCCTGGCACAGGGTGCCCAGAGGAACTCCAAACCCCATCCGTGGAAGTGTCCAAAGCCAGGTTGGATAGGGCTTGGAGCAACCTGGTCTGGTGAAAGGTGTTTCTGCCCATAGCAGGGGGTGGAATGAGATGAGTTTTAAGGTCTCTCCAACCCAAACCATTCTGTGATTCAGTGATCATTGTGTGCAGTTTGCTTTGGGTGCATAAAATTGAGTGAATTAGATGTGCACAGGTCTGATAAGGAGCGTAAGGAGGAGTGCAGTGAGGACCACAGAAGGAGTTAAAGGCTACAGCTGAGTGAGCCAGAGCATGTCATAGCTGAGATCATTACATCTAATAGCATCATTACAGGGGGCTGGAAGAAAACTACAAGGTTCTTGTATGAGAATTTGAAATAAGGGCAGGGGAGACAAAATCACTCCTATTTTATGTCTGAGAACTGGTACCTTAACAGTGTTGAGAGAGATGTGTTGTGTCCTGACAGTGCTTCCTTCCAGCTAGTGCTAAAGGTGATGAAGAAATGTGACTGGTGGCAGGAGTGCAAAGTGAAAAATAAGGGGATGGGAGAAGGCTTTGCACTATATGTTTGTAAAAAGTAAAGTAAGATGGCCAGAGAGAGAAAAATCAAAATAATTCATGGTGAAACCTAGAGAGGAAGGAAGTTGATATAGTTATGAGAAGCATAAGACCATTTTGTCCCAGTGGATTGGGAGAAAAGAGGACTGGTTTGCTGAGAATTGATACAAGTGATGTACTCCCAGCAGAGAGGAGGGATTTGGGCATTTCTCATCAAAGGCATGAGGTTGTGTTTATAGTGACACAGGAAGATGGGAACATGTGGAGTATGGAGCTTGGCTGTGTGTGTTATGGCTGGGTTGAAATGAGCTGTGCAGTGTGAGAGGCTCCCAGCTGAGGACTGTGTGCAGGAATAGCTTGACTTCCCACTCCACAATACTGTTTAGCTAAAGGTTTTATCCTCCTTCCATTTGCAGGAGACAGAAGAGATCCTGGCAGATGTGCTGAAGGTGGAGGTGTTCAGACAAACAGTAGCAGACCAGGTGCTGGTTGGAAGTTACTGTGTTTTTAGTAACCAAGGAGGAATTGTGCACCCCAAAACTTCAATCGATGACCAGGATGAGCTGTCTTCTTTGCTGCAGGTCCCACTTGTGGTAAGGCATTTGTGGAGTCTTTGCTCCTCCCATTCCCTCCCAACTCAGTTGCAATGTTTCTCCAGCTCAGGGGCTCCCAAATACTGTTTTTCTGTGAAGTGATTCTGAGAGGGAGGTGAGGAGAAGACTTGAACCAAGTCTTCCAGATGGTTTCCTGTCTTTCCTGAGTCTGAATGAGCTACTCAGTGCTTTTAGCTGCCTTCTGAAATGTTGCTCTGCTGGGATTGTGTACACTGTGCAGATGAAGAATGTGAGGCTGTTTGTGGTTTGGCTGAAGCCAGTGTTTAAAGAGATTAAGTAAGAATGTGCCTACTCAGTTGGATGTGTGAATGCTGTTATCCTTCCTGCTTATTGGATTCTCTTTCACTGAAAGCCACACCAGTTTCTCACCAGAGGGTCAAGGCTGATCATTAATCATTTTATCTGACACCTTCAGGACCTTGCTGGTGGCAGAGTTCCTGTCTTCAGCAGTGTGAGCTGAGCCACCCAGCAAAGACCTGTGCCAGGGCTGTGTGAGGAGCTGTGCCAGCTCCTGCTCACGGCTGCTGTGTCCTGGCAGGCAGGGACAGTGAACCGCGGCAGCGAGGTGATCGCAGCGGGGATGGTGGTCAACGACTGGTGTGCCTTCTGTGGGCTGGACACCACCAGCACCGAGCTCTCTGTCATCGAGAGCATCTTCAGGCTCAACGAGGCTCAGCCAAGCACCATTGCCACCAACATGAGGGATTCCCTGATTGACAGGTAGGGAGGATCCACCTCCAGGCAGAATCTTGATCAAAACAGTCAAGATTGTATTATAAAAGCAGCTGATTTCACAGTTGATCTATCCACTTTAAGTATCATTTTTTCACTTCTCTTCCCTTTTGTTGGTTACTGGCAGCAATTACTCACTGGGTTATGGAATGTTTTGTTGCAATGAGAATCCTTTTTGTGAGAACTAACATCTGTTTCAGGTGGCAGATTTTCTTCCCTAACTGCAGTACTCAACCATGACATGAATGGGTTTTTTAAAACAAATCTTATTTTAAAAGTTAAAATACCAGTGATTTTGTTTGTCATCTTGGCTTTTGATCACTGTAGTTATTCAGCTTATTTCAGATATTTGCTGCTACCTTTTCTGGAGCCAGAAAAACTGTGACACTTGTCAGCTGCTGCTGCCTTAAACCTCTTACATTTAAAACTGCTAACTTGAATTTTCTTTTAAGCTTTTTTTTTGTTTAAGGCTTTATCCAAGTTACTTTTAAATGTGAGGCAGGTGTTGTTTTATGTCTGGAGTGGTAATGATATGGGACCTTCCCCATTCATTAAGATACACAAATGTTTTTCATAAGCAAATGGTTTTACATTTAGGCATAAGCACAGATTACTATCCTGTGGTAACTGTTTTTGGGCCTTGAGTTACAACCCTGAGGACCACTTATGTGGTGTTGAAATTGTGTTCCTGAACTACCTGAGCATTGTGAGTTGGTTGCTGAGTTCTCAGCCACAGTCTGGGAATTGTTTATGGCATAAGGAATTCGTTCAGTGGAAAACCCTTTAAAGAATTCTTTGCCCTGTTACAGCTTGGGTTGAAAGTCTTGATGTCTCTGAGAGTATCAGAGCTGGAATAAAGCCTGCTCTGAGCCTGGGCCAGGCTGAATTTGCATTTTGCCTTTGCCAGCCTGAGAGGTCTGGCTGTTAGCAGCCACAATGTCTGGCTTCCCTCTTTTCATAGGTGCTTTCCTAGGAAGGGAAATTTCTTCTGTGCCTTTGTAATGAGAAGGTGAGAACTGACTGAAGCTGGTATTTTGAAATGCCTTCTGCACTCTGGCACAACTAAACTTTCTTTCTGTTTTGTCTTTTAGCCTGACATGAGCAGTGTTGGTTCCTGCTTCCCAGAAAGCTCCTAAGGAGTAAAGTGTTGAGCTGCACTTTGGATCACAGACATCCAGACCTTCTGATGGTGTTTCTGGAGGCCTGGCCCAAGGGAGAGGCTACAAACCCAAATTTTTTCATCTTTTGTAAACTGTTACCACAAAAACTGACAAATAACATGCATAAGATACAAATAAGGAGTGCTCTATATCCCTTCGCTCAGTTCTTCAGCTCTGCTTTCTGATTTTGTGATGCCAACTGAGCTCCTCAAATTACCCCACAATATTTACTCTTGTGGCTCTTGGATGTTGATCACTAGAGATTATTTTGCCTTAAGTCTTGCACCAGTGTCCTGCTGCACAGCAGTTTGTTTTGGCACTACATGTGCTGTCCTCTCTGTCCACACTCCTGCTCGAGTGGTGTTTCTGCTCTAGGTACATGTAAGATCCCTTTGTATGTCCAATACCAAAAATACAGTAGTTTACTTGCCACAAAATAATTCAAAAGTCATCACCTGCTCTTTTGCCCTGACTTGCAGCTGTTCCCATGGGATGGTGATTCTGAAGTGATCAGCTTGGATGAAAACTGGAGTTTTTCAGTGTCAGTCCATGGGCTTTTAACAACTGCAGTGTGGGAGTCCCTGGAGCAATGTTTGACCTGATGTCACCTGTGCTGCTTCTGAGGCACCTGCAGGAGGGCCCAAAAGGCTCTCACTGTTGCCTGTGGGCTTAATTTGTCCTGCAGGAGTTCACCTCCTACAATGGGAAAACTTAGAAAAATCCAAATAGATCTGGACCACCTTATCTATTTGTCTTTAACCTTGGAGACAAAGGTTAAATAACATGGTTCTAAGCAGTCAGTCAGAGGCTACAGATTTGGGAGCTTCCTTATGAAGAGCTCTGCCTGTGCCAGGTGGAAAGCAACCGTAGGTGCTGCTTTCAGGCAGAACATTGTAATTTCTGTCTACACAGCTGTTGCTCAGTGATATTTCAGCTGCTTTCCTGCTGCCCCCTGAGGGTGCACTGAAGGCACAGAAGTGCCTCCATTTCCCATCCTGAGGGTAAGAGGAAGCTCTCACTTGTCTCCACACAGCTGCCTTGCTCTCAGCTGAGTTCCCTTGGGGAATGATCACCTGAGGGCCATATGGGCAGAGAGCTCTTTTCAGCCCAGGGGCTTTGTAGAAAATTGAGTAAATTTCCATTTTTGTTTTACTGTCTGGATGTTCAGGGAAGGCTTTGTTATTTCTTAGATTTGGCTGATAAAAGGTTACTCACGTAAACTTGGAAATAAAGATTGCCATGATCATCTGTGATCAGACATCAAGCCTTTGATACCAAGCACCTCCTGTCTTGGCCCACTGGCTCCAGGTCTCCTCCTCTCTGCCTGTCTCAGCATTTACAGTGAGAAGCTGCTTCTCTTTGGCCACCTCACAGGGCTCAGCTCTTGGGTGGAGCAAATGTGATACCTGTTTTAAACGTGGGTCTGTGGGAATTCTGAGATGGACTGTGTACAAGGAAAACAAACTAATAAAAGAATGGATTTAGAAACATGGATCATGACAGAGGACAAAAGTGGTGTTTCCAATGGCAAGTTGTGTCCCAGAAGACCTCTGCAGCTCTTTAGAGTCCTCAGGGATAGGGAGAAGATCTCTTGTACTTCAAAAGGCATTTGGCAGGACCTTGGGTGAGTGATCCCATGGAATGAGAGAAGCTGTCTTGTCTGGCTAAGGAAACTGTGGATTAGGGCAGGGAATTTTGGCCATACTGATTTACTTTGACTAGTGGAGCGTGAGGATTGGGTTGAAAGGGAAATTCAGTGCAGCTGAGTGTGAAGTGAAGCACATTGTGGTTAAGCATCCAAATTTCACCCAGTAGTGGTGAACTGAGCAATGCAAGAGCACATTCCTGACTGAAGGTCCCTATTGGGACAGACGAGCTCTGCCTGCAGTAATGGTCAAGAAAGCAAACTGGAGCTAATCAGGAAAACAAAGCCCAAACTGCCTAAAGCAGCCTTAGCTGTAAATCCATGATGCATCTTTATCCTGAGCACTATGTGTAGATGAGATGCAAGTGTTGCACAGTAGTTGCCAAGTGTTTTTGCAAATGGATATTTTGGGGTAGTGCTCATCTACATTAACTTTTGGGTCTCAAACTCCAAAAGAAGCTGGGGAAAGGAGGGGTGAAATTCTCATGCTGCTGCCCATTGCTTGCCCTGAGATCCTGTGCTGCAGTGCCAGAGCTGGCAGGAGCAGGGTGGTGAGGAGGAGGCTGAGCACAGCAAGGGTGAAATGGGAGCCCAGGTGAAGGGTTCCAGAATGACAGGATTCCAGGTGACAGGCCCTTGGCATGACAGCCTAGGGAACAAGCACAGTGCAGACTGACCATGTGCTTTCATCTCCAGGGCAGCACAGGATGTGTGGTGATGATGCCAAAAGGTGTTAAGGAATAGTCAATAAAATAAAATTTTATGTCAACAGAGCTGTGTTCTTAAGGGTTCTTTGGAGTCTTGAAAATGAAATTGGTGAGCCTCAAAGGTCTGGGTTACATTCCATGGCTAAAGCAACCTGGCAACTTTGTCATCAGGCAGTGGAAGGCAACTTGTGACCTCAGGAAAGGCTGCAGGAATGATCAGAGGAACTAAAGGAATGCTGGAGAAGTAAGTGATACTATGAAAAAGGCTGGAGTGAATGTGACAGGAAGGAGAAATGAAAGTCTCATAACTCTGGGTTCAGTGAGAAAGTCTGTAGGTGTGTAGCTGTGTGTGCTTTACAGGCCAAAAACTTGTCAGGATCCTTTACAGAGGTTTCTAAACCTCTGAGTCCTCACAGATTGGAGAATTTGAGGTTTAATGACTTGTTAAAAGTTAGGAATAAATCTCTCTTAGTGGAAAACCAGCTTTTGTGAATGTAGTGATCAAGTATCCTAGCAAACATCTAAATTTCCTGTGACAATGAGCCTGAATGGTAATGAAATTATTCAAAGTAGTCAAAAACTGGAAAAAAACCCAAATGGGATATAGAGTGCAGTACAGTGAGTGTGGCTGTCAGCTTGTCCAGGGTGTTCCAAGGTCCCTGGGCTGTCCAAAACCCCCGTGCTGTAGAACAGGATCACAGTAACACACAACAGCCTTTTGCTTATTAGAGTTGAATTAGCACTGCTGGTCCCTTGCTCCCCTGTGGGAACAATGAGTCCTGAATCTCTGGACAGGAGCTGGAACACAGCCCCTGCCCACAGAGAGCTTTGGCCAGGCTGATGGGCAGTGAGTCCAGTGCTGCTAGTGCTCCTGTAGCACAGCACAGGATTCCAGCAAAGAGCTCAGGGCTGGGAACTCCCTTCCATAAAAAAAACATGTTTGTGCCCAGATCCAAGTTATCCCAGGACTGGCCAGGGGCTGATCTTATCAGAAGTGATAATGAATGGGATTGTGCTGGAGGAAAGCTGCTTCCCCCCCCACCCTGCAGCCCTCTGTGGATGTTCTCATCCCCTGAACACCTCCTGGAATACCTCACGCCCTGGAAACTCCAATATGTAACACCTGTCCCAGGAGCCAAGTACAGGGCAGGTAGAAAAGGCCCCGGGGTGTTTCTGTGGCTCTGTGGAGCAGCAGCTGAGGCTGGGTTTTGGCAGCCCAGGGCAGCAGCTGACCCCAGGCACAGGGCTCAGCCTCCTGCCCACCCAGGCACTGCACTGCCTGAACAGCTCGTTCCTTGGGCAGGCCAAAAACCTACCTTTGGGGCAGGAGGGACAAAATACAAACAAACCCAGACATTGCTCTCCATTGTAAATTCTTTTTTATATTTTTTTTTTTAATGATGGCTGTTGGAAGTTGCTCCAAGGTTTGGGCTGTCGCAGTCCCGGCGAGATGGCAGCGTACAGGTGAGACCGAGGTGCCACGTGGCTGTGGCATCCCTGGTGTGTCCCAACACACCTCTGGTACACAGAGCAACGTGGAGTAGCGTGGGGGTGTCTGATCAGTAGCTCTGATTTCGTTTGGTCCTTCGCACTCCTTCACTCATCATGAGACGTTAGCACATTTTGTCACTACAGTTCAAAGGTTCGCATCTACGAGCTTCTCACTTACTTTGTAATATGTTGGTAATAGTTTATGTTTAAACACAATAAACAGCTTGGCTATGGAAATCAGTTATGAAGGACAAAATACAGTTTGAGACCACATGTTAATGCAGTCCTAGTGGGCTTCACCAGACAAATCTATGTGTCTATCCTGCTTCACCAGAGCAATATTTGAGTGCTAATTAGCAATCTGGAATGCTAACGATCTCTCTGCTGCTTTGTTCCTCATTGTAATTAGGAATACTTTTAATGTGTTTGTTGTCCTTGGGGCTTTTTTTCAGAGCTGACATTACAAAGCTGTACTTTTTCTATACTAAGTGGACAATCTGTGCATTGCACTTCCACTGCATTCAATAAAATTCATTTATAGGCAGAGGGTTTAGGTTAATCACCTGTTCCCCATGGTGAGCGGGCAAAGCAATTCCTGTGCTGACATGGATGGCACTTCTGTACAGTGCTGGACTTCACCGTTGCACTGCACTGCAAAAGACTCTTCCACTCCTATTCAACATGGTAAAAATATCAGCATCAACATGAAAATCAAAAGTTTGTGGGTAGGGCACAATGTCCTGAACCACTCTCAGCTGTATGAGGGACAAGCAGAAGTTACTGTTGTAGGAAGAGACCTGTGGAAAGTCACTAGCTGAAAGTTAAGGTATTTTTCTTGCCTTTACCTGATTTTTATGGCTCTGTCAAACGTGGTAAACTCATTCTACTGTGTGGCATGCTTCCTTTGGTCCTTGCCAAATATTTGCCTGTGAAGAAGTGAGCGAAACAAACCCCCAAATTCTGAAGGCATACAATGTTTGTAACATCTACAGGGGTTGGATTTAGTTTTGTAAACAGGCCTAATTCTTACTGTACCTTGATTATTTCAGCAAAATATAATGACGACCTCACTCCAAACAAACATTTCCATTCTCCTGAAACCCAACATACAAATTCCACAATCTAGTTACACATGCCACAGAACAACAACTCATCTTTTCCCAGTGTCTTAACAGGCAGAGTGTAGTCTGTCTATACACATTCCTGGTATTTTGGTAACCATTGGTTCCTGGGTTCTTGCTGGCAGGAGCTTAAACCAACTTACATGACATTTAAATATTTCTTTCATGAGTGGCTCCTAAAACAAAAACCATGATTTTTTTTTTTTTTTTTTTTTTTTTTTAAGACCCAATTACTTTATCTTCAGATTGTCCCAGCCTAGGGCTTGATGTTGCCAGGTGTCTGGTTTGGTGCTTCTTGAGCTTCTGCTCCACACTCCAGTACCTCTTTGAGTGCTCGGTGGTTCCTTGTGCACTGTGCTGAGTGGCAACATTGATTAGTTATGAATGTACAAAACATCTGACCAGCAGGTATTGGAAAATCGTATCCAGGTAGATCCCTGGATTTTTTTAATAAACTAAGAAGATTTTATAGAATGATTCAGCATCAGAATGTCTTCTGCTTATGACACTGAAATTGTTCTTGTTCATAGATTTCATGATCTTAATTCATTTATGAGATAGCTATTAAAAAAATGGTTCTGTTCAGAGGTGGTTTAGCTACACTGGAGAATGCTGGGTTTAACAGGGAGCACTGGTGCAGGGAACTGAAGGAAGTTTCCCAGATCAGTTGAGACCTGTCTTGAAGACTCTGGTGCTGGCAGAGCGAGCCGGTGGATGGCACCGCGACCGGCAGGTGACCAAAGCAGTACAAAAGAAAGAGGCTCCACACTGCAAGGCTGCCTGCCTGTATTTTTTCCAGTTTTCCTGCTTATTTCCATCCCAGGGTGTCCAAAACTTGTAGGTCACTGAAGTAGTTTTGTTTGGTAGGCTTTTCAATGCATTTTTTTCCTCTTTATTGTGTGTCCATAGTCCTCATCGGCTCAATGAGTTGAGATGTGCAGCAGGCTGTGTCATACCCATTCCTGGACAGGTCTTTTGTAGTACACAACATTTTGCTGCACCTCTTTGTTTTTAAACTGGAAGATTGTGTATACCAGGACAAGGATACACAGAGACAGGATGCAGGGGATCACCACTGCGATGGCATTGACAGTGCTGGGCATGTCATTTATTGTCACCATGATATCCACGTCATCATGCGGGAGGCGCCGGTCCTTGCTCCGCTCCACATCCTTCTGGTTACAGCCCATCCAGTCCTTGAGGATCGACCTGGGATAGCCCGGCTCCACACTCAGCCTCTGGTTATCGAACTTCCAGTACTCCTTCCCTTTGTAAAAGTAGGTGTAAACTAGGAGACAAAACAGAGAGTATTTCTGGTTAATGAGCTGTGCTTGTGGGAGGAATTAAGGGAACCTGGACAACTTGAAGATGGCCACTAAGTCATTAAAACAGATTTATCCAGAGCATTCCCAAGCCATTGGAAAGTGAAAGTGGTTTTGGAGCTGGGATTTAAAGGAGAAGCTGTAACTCTGGTTAGAGTGTTCAACATTACCCATGGAACGCCATTCTCCTTGGCCAAGACAAGCTGGGAATTAAAAAAGAAAACCCTACTGACTTTAAAGGAAGGGTTCTGCAGTGAGTTACCAAAGCTCATCATTACCAAGTGATTAACATCATCTGCAGGGTGCCAGCTTGTGCCTGGGTGTGACAGTGTTTGGAAGAACACCAGGTTTCTGTTCATTCAGCCTGAGGGAGCAAATGCTGAGCAAGATGAGTCCTTTTGCCAGACTCCCAAAGATTTGGCCTGTGTTAAGGAGCAGCGTTGTCCTGCTGCTAATAAAAGGGTGATGCTTTATGCTACATGTTGTTTGAAGCACCTCCCTCTCCCCAGATGACCCATTTTCTAATGACTCTCAAGTTATTAGAAAAAAAGAAAGAGAACAGAAGAGATCTGTGGTGAAAGTGTTGGTCTGCACTGCTCCCCAGCTTGGCTGGCTCTCACTGCCATCCTCCAGCCTGGCCCAGCCCTACAGCCCTCCTCTCACATCACAGCTCCAGATTTGAACACAGCCTCAATGGCACAAGCCCCTTCTGCTGGCTCTTTCCCTAACTGGAGGAAGAAATCTCCAGTTCAGAGGAAGAAACATGTTGGAAGGAGCCTCTGGAGCCCCACTCAGAGCACAACTTCGAGGCTAACTGCTGACATCAGACAGGTTGGAGCCTTTAGCAGAGAGCCAGAGCTCACTACAAGTAAATTAGGAGGAAATGTAAATTCCAGCATGCTCAGAACCTGGGCCCAGGAAAAACTGGGTAGGGTCTCTTGCAGCAGAAAACGTCCCATTCCCACAGAGCTGGATTGTCACAATGTGGTTTAGCAGCTGAGGAGGTGTGTGGGTTGGGATGAGAGCCAGGAAGGATCTGAGACTGCTGCTGCTCAAAAAGCCCAGGTGATCCCAGGGCTTCTGAGACTTGATTCTTGGATCAGAAAATACTGAAAGCACCCCACATCCAACCGCCCAGCTCCCAGCACAGACCAGCTCTTCCCAATCTAACAGGTGTAATGACTGCAGACACATACAGCCTTCCTTGCTGATGAAAGCCCCCTGAGGAGCCTGAGGGATTCCTCTCCACACGGTGATGGGCTTTGGGTATCCTGGGTCTGTAGCTCTCTTGTCCTCGTTGTACCTCCAGTACCTGTCCCCTTTGAAGAAGTAGGTTTTGCCCACGGGCTCCCAGCGCAGCGCGGTGTCGATGCCCTCCCGGGGCAGGCAGCTCCCCAGCTCCACCAGGCTGTGAGGGTAGCCTGGCTCTGCTGTCACTTCCTTAAAAACCCAGTATTTATCTCCTAGAGGTGAGTGGGGACACAAACAACAAATAGATTGGCCTGTAAGGAGTTGGAGCAATATGAACTTAAACCAACAGCAGTGAACTGCAGCATGTTGAGGGCTTCCAGGCTTAACTGTAATCTGTGAAAAAGCTGCTCCTCCACTTCATTTTGAATCTGAAACCTTATTTCATATGATGCTCCTCAGCTCTTATTTTGGGAGAGCTGTTGGACAGCTCTTTCCCATTTACCTTCTCATGATTTCAAAGACTTGTCTCATCCCCTGTCTGCCATCCTTTGCTCAGGCTGAGGTGTTGATCAGCCCAAGCTTTTCAGACATTCCTGTTGCCTTTCCCTGAGCCTCTCAAGCTTTAGAACAGTTTAGAAAACTGAGGTACTGAAGCTGCAGACATAAATCCAGAAGCCCAGGTCCTGTGGTTTATTCCTGCCATGCTTTCCAGCCACTCTTCCTTGCTCACAACTTGCTCTCAAGTTAGAGGATCCTGTTCAGGCAGTGTCACCATACAAGGGGCTGAAGTGGGCCCCAGCACAGCCTTGATAATTTTGTCTCTTTAGGGGACAATTGTCTAGAAATGAGGTTTGGGAGTTCCCTGCACCCAGAGAGGCCTCAATGCCCAGGCAAAAGTTGTTCAAGGAGAAAAGCAGGGGACTGACACTCCCTGGGCAATAGGAGCTGTTTCTTGTTATCACATGAAAGCCAACTCCCCCTAATTGACATTAACTCTATGCAGAGATTGTCCTGGCAAGGCCAGCCCACACTGAACTGTATTTTAAGGATCAGTGTCTGCTTGAAGTGCTTGGAAAAGGACAAGGCTGCAGCTGTACCTGTTTCCACCATTTTCATGCCATAAAAGCAGCCTGAGGTGAGGCAGGAGTGGTTGGCTTGTACTGAACTGTACTGTACCTTTGAAGAAAACGAATTTGCCATCAGAGCGCTCGTAGGCTGCGTCGATCTTTGCAGGGAGGCCCTTCCAGAACTGCTCAATCTGCATGGGATAACCCTCCTGCACGCGGTTGTTGCGCAGACGCCAGAACCAGCGATCCTGAGGAAACCAGAAGCCTCTTGAGACTGAGTATTTTTGTCTTGTAGTCAGACCTGGCTGGGTCCAGCATCCAGCACTGCCAATCCTTGCCTAGGCCCCACAACCATTACAGACAAAATTCCTGCTTCAGGTGACAGCTCCAACCCAGCCCAACACTGTCTCCAGTGTGGGCAGCGCTGTGGGGGGAAGATGGCAGCCCAAAGGGGGAGATGCTGATTGATGGTGCTGTGAAAAAGGGTGTAAAGAAGGAGAGGAAAAAGGGCCAGGGGGGAAGTGAGTCCACAGCTGTGAGCCTTGTGACCTCTCCATGTCTTGTCTGAGGTGTCACACTTGTCCTGGTTCAGTTGAAGCTCAGCTCCTGAAGCCCAGGAGAGCAAGACAGCGTGAACATCACCTGGTGACTGTGTGAAACACACAGGGTTTAAAGGCACAAAGGAGTTATGAAATATCCCTTTAGATATTTGATCATTAGTTAAAGCTGCAGTGGATGCTCAGGGATGAGCATGAGCAGGACAGGAGCTGAGACTTCTCCCAGATACCATCCCAACCTTCAACTAGATTCATTTCAGGAATCTTCTGATTAAATGTGGTCCACTTAATAACCTTCAGTATGTCCCTTTCCACACTTCAAACCCATTGGGCAGAGTGAAAGCTACTGGTATTTTGGGAGTGGGATGGTGGCTGTCCCTATTCAAGGTACTCTAATGGGTTATTGAGCAAAGGGCTGTAGCTTACAGGAAAGGTTGACTCAAACTCCCCAGGAAGGCTGAGAGATCCCAAAGCCCCAGTTCCATGCATGTCACCTCTGAGACAATAAGGCTTGTTCCCAGAGAAGCTCTGGCTGCCCCATCCCTGGAAGTGTTTCAGGCCAGTTTGGATGGGGCTTGGTCTAGTGGAATGTCCATGGCAGGGGGTGGAACAAGGTGGTCGATAAGGTCCCTCCCAACCCAACCCACTCTAGGATTCTTTGGTTACCCATGGTCCTGGTATTGCTTCCTGGCTTTACAGGTGGCTCCTCTCAGTCTTGGTGGCATCTGAATTCTCTGCCAATGCACCCAGTTCACATTTTGGAGCACAGGATGCCTGGGCATTTTGTAAATCCCATCAGGCACTGTTTCCAAATACTACAGTGCCAGTCTGCTCACACTTCTTTCCAATATTGTTCAGTCATCACCCTCAGAGGAAGGGAGCTTTTTTTACAGACATTTCAAATCTCACTACCAAATACTTCTATTAATTTTTTCCAGCAATAAAATCAAGGGAAGACCCATGGGTAAGTGGGAATTCTTAGTACCTTGAAAACAAACATTTCTCCTCTAAAGAGAGCCACAGTGTTAAAGTTGCCATCACAGATGTTTGGTTTGGAGCCAGGGAGAGCTGGCCTATCACCCAGAGGAGGACTGGGAGGTCGTGGATGTCTCTCATGTTTTCTTTCTGAAGTGGAGTGAATTCTGCGAACAGGAAGAGTTGGTAAAGGCCTGGTTGGCTCCAGGGGCTCTATAGGAGGACCTAGAAGTGAAAAAGAGTATATTTAGCAAAGTGCACATGTTTGATTTTTCTGTAAGCTTTAAAAGGCCCCAGGCTGGATGAACAGCACTGCCAGGGATTTACATACTCCTGATGCAGACAGAGCTCATTCCCTAGAAATGGGGAACAGAACAAGATGCATCCACACGTGGAAACTATCCCAAAACAGACAAGTGATAAGAACTGAAGAAGAGCCAAAATGTTTTAGTAGGTCTTCCCAAGGAGGCTGGAGCTAAAAGGAAGGAAGAGCCATGCCAGTCATATTCCCAACTGGAATGAAAGGTGGTAACCCTTGAATAGAAATGTTTAGTAGACCATTAAAAAAAGGCAACAAAAACCCCTGGAAACCAAAGCAAAGCCAGGAAAAAATAAAAAAAAAAGAAAAAAAGGTTAGGGTGTGAAAACCAATGGTGCATTGTAAGGGGAAGTGCAGGGAGTACTTTATTATACATCAGTGACCAATCTGTGCTTTCCCTGGTGAACAGCTGTGACAAGGGACCTTATCCCACTCAAGTGATGCCATCCCAGCACAGCTCTCCCTTTCCATCCTTCCCCAGCTCAGCTCTGGGATCTGACAAGGCCATGGGAATGTACAGAAATAAAAATACAAGTGAGTTAGACAGGAGCAGAGGTCTTAAACTGCCTCTTGCCACAGAATGTTTTCATTGTTAGTGGTAAAACGGGACAAAATCTCACTCAGAAAGTCACATTTCTTGTTGCTTCTCAGAGAAGGCCACAAGCTAATATGGCAATTAACAGAAGGCCACTAGAGTAAGGGATTTTGCTGGGCTTGAGATGTGAAGATGGTTTATTTTCAGGGATCATGGTTTCAATTTCATTCTGAGCATGTAGAATAAACCCCTACCTGTGGGAAGCATGGGGGCTGCTCATGGGTGATGTTTCAGTGTCACAGTTTGGGGCCAAGGTGCTGCACCCCAGCTGGAGGTGAACACTGGCCCTTGGACAAGGCTCATCCTCACATCCTGGAAGAATCACCCTGAGCTGGGCAACTGCCCACAGGCAGGGAAGGGATTTATGAGGAAGGATCAAGGTACCTATGGAGGCCACACTTCTGTGCTGTTAGCAGAGGACTTTTGCAGATAAACATTTTGAACTGTGTGATCTGAAATAATGGTTTGGTGCCTGAGTCCCCATGGCAGCTTAACTCTTAAATGTTCCATTTTCAAAGGGTTCCTAAAATGGCTGACTGCTTAGCACGTCCTGGAAGGGTGACCAGATTAGGAATAGCCTCACAGCTAATGACAAGGAAGCCATCAGAGAAAGCCACCTCAGTAACTGTTAACAAGGATGTAACAGTAAGAATCTCATGGATTCATGGATATGATGTTCAGAAAGTATTGCTTGGATGGTAAAGTCCAACTTCCTGCAGTACCAGGCCAGAAACCTCCACCAGCAAGTCCTGTAATGAGCACAGTGGTTCCAGGGCAGATACAGATTTCATGCACAGAAAATCCTCTATAATGCACAGTAAACTGTTCTAATGATTAAGTCTTGTCACAGCTGAAGTCTGCCTTACCCATTGCCTGAGTTTGTGCAGCTTTAAGTTCAGTGTTTTCTGTCTTATGTCTAGTGTCTCAACATTTAATCATTTAAAGATCTTGGGATGGGAATGCTTTTTAAAATTAACCTTCATGAACTAAATAGAGCAGTTCCTTTGTCTGTTGTTGCAAAGGCTTTTGGTTTTCAGATCTCAAGACTTACTCCTCTTTCCTAAATCTGTTCAAATGTATTTCTTCAGGGCAACCTGTCCTCACAATGTCATAATTTGTGCCATGTGCAATTATTAGCAACTATTTTTATTTACTTTATTCCAGAGCTTTAGTGAAAGACATCAAATAGAAATACAGAAATACTTTATGAGATACAGAATACTTATGAGGATTCTGTGATGATGATTACCCTTGGAAAGCTGTCTTCATGAAATGTATATAAATACTATACTGATACTGTGTATTTCTCATCCCCTCCAATATTATAGGGGAAGTGCCCAGTATTTTAGCTGACCATAAAATTTCCAAACTGATACTGCTGCTGCCAGAGACCTGTGGATTTTCCCCAAAGGGGTGCAGCTGAGGTCTCCAGACAGTGTCTGACAGGAGCAGCAGGGCTGGGCCAGGCAAGGAGGGCACATCCCCAGCAGTGCTGCAGGGCAGCTCAGGAGCTGCTTTTGGAGACATGCCTGGTCCTCTGCAGTTGCTGTGCTTTTAGTCACACTGAAGTTCATTAAATACATCCTTTTTGGAACGAGATAAACTTGAAGATGCACTTCTGGAGTGCATCCAGGATGCTGCAGCTGCAAACAGGCACCGCAGGGCATGGCAAGAGCTGACCCACAAAACCACCACCCAAAATTCCTTCCTCAGAATATATACAGCATGGGTGCCTCAGTCCTCAGGATCTTATTTATTTCACACCATCCTTATGTGTGGCTGGATCTCCACATGTGCTGTTCCTGCTGGCAGCCACTGACACTGCTCACACACACAGGACCTTCTGTGGTGTGGACAAAAGGCTCCTCCCCAAGGGCAGCAGGTCAGCTGCATGTCTGGCACAGGCTGCAAAGTCTCTGGAGGCAGGACTTGGCACAGTGGGACATGCACAGGAAGGGCTGGGAGTGGGGAAAGACAGACCCTGCACAAGGACAAGGCTCTGGTTTGTTCACATGGGAAGGGGCAGCAGTGCTCAGCTCCTGCCTGGGACAGCCACAGCAGCAGGGAGTTCACAGACAGTTTTGGATGTCAAAAATGGGATTTGGTGCCAGTGACAGAACCCAAGTAAATGAAGTCTGAAAACCAACAATTCACATGCTCAGTGAAGATGGAAATGCTTGCAATGGGAAAGAGAAGTCTTGACTGGGACCTAAGCAAGGGGCAATAATCAGTGACTTACTGAGCACTGCAGACACTCATTAAACAGCAGAATGACCCCTTCCCTCCTGTGCTGCTTTCCCCATGGTTTTGAGTGGATGTTCCTGGTAAATAACACTGGAAAACCTCTAATGCCTGTCCTACCTGATAGGATTCCCCTACCAACAGCCTGGCACAAGGGTCAGCTACAGCCCATTGCTGCAGAAACACAAGGGAGGTGTAGTTTGCTGTTCCCCCACCTTTGCAAGGGGCAAATGCTGCCATGCACTAACCAAACCAGAGGTGACCATGAGCAGTAAGATGAGGTCATGACATTAATTCTTTCTCCCTCTCTTTTAACACACAAAAAAAGGGTGAGACAGGAGCTGCACCTAAATGAAAAAAAGATTAATGTATCTGACAAAGACCCATCAGACACCCAGAATCTGACCATAAGGTGCAAAATAGGGACTGTAGTTTCTATTTCTATTTCTATTTCTATTTCTATTTCTATTTCTATTTCTATTTCTATTTCTATTTCTATTTCTATTTCTATTTCTATTTCTATTTC
>NC_031788.1:1650071-1685075 GCF_001522545.3 Parus major
TATTTCTATTTCTATTTCTTTCCCCAGTCACAGCCTGCCCTGCCCTGTACAGGCAGTCCTGTACAGCTCCCCTGTTCACCTTCAGTGCCCATGGCCTGTCACAGTCATTTGTGGAGAAGAGCAAAGTTCAAACAGCACCTGCAACCCAGGGCACCAATGAAAAGGTATTAATTAGCCATAAAATGCCACTGAAGCAGCCCACACAGAACTGGCACTGCAGAAGCAGTTGTGCACACCATGGTCAAGATGGTGCCAAGCAGCAAGGATTCAGATGAACCAGGGGTTTGCTTTAGGGAGAACATTTGCTAGATCAGTGGAGAGAAATCTCAAGTCAGGCCCAACAAGGGAAGCTGGACCTGTACATATTCACTGCTGGCCATGGCCAAACCAGAGCTGGTCATTGCCAGATCAGCCCTGGCAAGGCTTCCCACACATGCTGTGGGTGGTTTGCAACCTGCTTGGATGCAGACTTTGTCATTTCACTTCAAATATTCCTCTTACTGCCCTTCCCTGCTAGCCATGCATGTTTCCTTGCTGCTTTTCACTCATTTTTTTTTGTTTTTATAACCCAGGTCTTCTAATTTATTCTGATTGAAGGTCTGTCTCCTCCCATACTTACACAGATTGCCTTTTCATTTTTAGCTGCTGCCTCCACTTTGTCCCTGAGTGTGGCTTAAGGTGGGAGGTGATCCTACAGCTCTGTGTGCATGTGAAGAGCAGAGGAGCACACTGAACATGGAAATCCTCAGGTCTAAGTGCTACTCAGGAAGAATTTGGTGTGCAGTCATGGGGATGAGAAGCACAGCCTGTCCATTGGTGGAGAAAGACGCTCCCTCATAAGACCTAAGGCACTGCAGAGCCCAACCTGGCACAAAAGCAGAAAGAGCAGACCCCATCCATTAGGAAAGCTCACCAGTCATTCCTGTTTCCAGACTCCCATCACAGTAACCTGCCTCCAAAACAGCTCAAGGCAGGATGGAACAGGTTTGCCAGCAGCAGAGATGAGTGTGTGAAAAAAGAGCCACTTAAGACATGCTGGCACTGTGGTATTTAACAGAGACTGATCACATCCAGCAGCACACACAAACCACATCCTCTGCCTCTACACTTCTGAGCAACTTCAGAGAATCAGACACAGGAAAAATATCTAATTAGAAAAATCTAAGTGAGAGAGGTTATTGCATGGGTCTGCAAATGGGCCCAAACCCAGTAACCTAATTATCATGATCCCAGCAGCAGAGCCAAGTACACCCATGGGACTGATCCTTCAGCCACTTCCACACGGGAAGCAGGTAAGAAGTTTCCTGGAGCTGAAAACTACATTCTGGAGGGAAATAACTTGCTGGGACTTTACAGACACTGTGTGGAGAAGAAGAGTTTCTTCCTCTCTATCAGAAGCAAGGCAAAGAATGTGAGAAGGATTTTGGGTCACAGCAGATCACCTTTAGAGTGTGACTTCCACCACTGGCACTTAGCCTCCTCCCTTCATGCTTCCTCTGTCGCAGACCATCTGAATACCAAGGTGACCTGTGAAGATAACACAGAGAGAGGAGGCATTTAGGAGCCACTGTGTCGATAGTTGAGGACAAAATATAATTGTACTGTCCTCCTGGCTATTGACAGAGTGTTCCCTCAACTGCACAGCACCTGCTTGGAGGCTCAGCACCTTCCTGGCTCAGCCTGTCCGAGCCAGCGGCTCCCCGAGCCTGCCAGCACAGAGGAGGCTTTGGGTCAGCTCAGGGGAGAGAACCATCCACCTGCAAACAAAGGCCTGTCCCTATCTTCTGAATATTCACTCAGACAAGAAAACTATCCTCCAGACTACAGTTATGGTTTGAATAACTCACAGGAGGGTTTTGCTTTGAAAAAGCTGAGCTGTCAGCATGTTTCTGAACCAGCTGGACACAGGCAAGGCTCCTCAGCTTCCAATCACAGCCTGAGAGCCAAGGGAGACAGGGAGAGTAAGAGGAACCCACCTGGCTCCTCTTCAGGCTCCAGGGCAGTGCAAAGCAGCCCAAATTCACACTACATGATGTAGCTGCCAACAGCTCAGGGGCCAGAGATTGCCCACAAACTCCAAGTGCAGGAAGGACTCCTTTTCCTCTCTCACTTGACAAACTCACCCACAAAGCACTTGGCACTTCTGGGCTCAGCTTCAGGGCTGAAGTGAGTTAAGATGTCCCAGCTAGCCTGGGTCCTTGCCAAAGTGCAGAACAAGCCCCAGCACCCACAGCACAATGGGTAGACAGTCAAGGCCCCTGTGATCATCACTGGGTGGCAGGAAGGGTTTCTCGAGCCCTTCTCACACAGACTTTCTCCTCTGAATGACAACTTCCCCCCAGGTGATAGAGCAGTCACCTGGGAGATGAGTGTCCACAGCAGACATCCTTGCTCTAAGCCAAAGGGATGCTCTCCTGGGCTCTGGAACGAGGTGATTCACTTTGCACTTGGGTTCTCTGCTTTGGGTGCCAGAAAACTAGGTCAAAAATTCCCAGGCTTAGGCAGGAAAATGATGAGAGTTTTGGGCTCTGCAAGATGCTCCAGTTTCCTTCTAGAAAAACTTTCAGAAGCCTGACACCTGCTCCACAGCAAAACAGAACATTTTTCTACACTCAGAAGAATCTGTAGGATGACAAAAGTATTTCTCACTCAGCCATAACACACACCAGTGTTTTTCCATCAGCTGAGACACCTCCCAAGAGAGATGGGCTCCCTCTCAGCCTCCCCTTTGGCAGAGTCCTCCAGGTGTCAGCCCAAGGACAGCACTGGGAAGCAGGCAGTTACTCCCTGTGTTTCAGAGGAGTGGGAATGAAGACCTGGCATGCAGCAGGTACGGCTCTGTGGATGCAGCAGAGGTGGAGTCTGGTGTTTCTGCTGGGTCCAACACAGTCTGTGGACAGGAGGAAAGGTGCAAATGAAGTGATGCAACATAGAGAGGGTGTCTGATATCTCTGCAACAAGCCAGAGATGTGGCACCAGGGCACATTCCTCCAGATTCCTGATTGCCAAGCATTTTCCTTCCCCTCTCCTTCTGTGAGCACAGTGCCATGGGGCACAGATCCACAAGGCCCAGATCTTGCAGCTTCTGCAGATGAGGTCTTGGATGTTGCTCTATTTCCTCCCCATGTCCAAGAGGACATTTTCAGAGAACATTTCCAGGTCCCACATGACAGCAAAGCTTGTTCTGATGGTCTCACTCACAGTAAAGTGTCACCACATGGAAATTCTCCACCAGGAGAGAATTCCCCTCACAAGCCATCTCACACCGAGGTGCAGTTTACAAGGATATGGGATGGTCACAAGGGTTTGCAGGTTACAAGAATCTCTATGGCTGCCACTGGGAAAAGGGGAGGGAGGTTATGGAACTCGTGCATGCTCTCTGAAGGGGTGAGGCTGGCAGAAGGTCCTGGTTGCTCATGGACACTGTGCCCTGCTGATCCCCTGTTCCTGGATGTCAGAGCTGGCGTTGTGCAGTTCCTCAGCCAGGGGCTGGAGTGCTTTCATGGCCACTCTGGACCTCAGCCCTCAGGGGTGCAGCATGTGCACTGACTGGGATCTCTTTTCTTGAACTGCACAGAAGATGTGTGAGGCTGAGATTTCCTCAGTGAGATTTGGGATGTCTCTGGGTTAATGACCTGGTCTACCTTTGAGTGCTTAGGAGACCTCCCCTTTGTGACCTCAGGCTTTGAAAGGCCCTTGAAGTGATGGCCTGGTTAACCAGCCCTGTGGACATGAGCACATCCCTGCACATCATGTCAAGCCCAGTGTCCAAGAGTCACTCCCCATGAGAGGCTGCTTCATCACCCACTGCAAACCAGCATGGAGAGCAGGATGTGAAGAATCATAGAATCACAGAATCATTCAGGTTGGAAAAGCCCTCTGAGATGATAAAGTCCAACCCTTAACCCAGCACTGCCAAGGCCACCACTAAGCCATGTCACCAAGTGCCACATCCACACATTTTTTGAATACCACCAGGGATGGTGGCTCCACCACTGCCCTGGGCAGCTGTTCCAATGCCTGACCACCCTATTAGTGAAGAAATTTTCCCTAATACCCAGCCTAAAACACCCCTGACACAATTTGAGGCTTTTTCCTTCTTTCCTGTCACTTGTTACCTGGGGGAACCCTAAGCCCCACCTGTCAGGACAGGGTGACCAATGCTGCAGAGTGACCAGTTTAGGCTCTGTGACAGCCACAGCTGAGCATCTCTCCTCTCTCCACCTGCAGTACAGCTCCCTACAGCCCTGGCTTCAACACTAGCAAAGTTAAGAGGCAACTCAGCAGGATATCAAGGGGACCTGCAAATTGGTATCACTTCAGTTCACCTCCTTCCTGGGCATGTCACTTGTGACATGGGCATGTAAGTACACAGAGAGATATCCTTCTGCAAAACACACATAAAACAGAGCCCTGCTCTTTCCTTGTTTTGTCAAGGAATATGCTACAGGGAGCAGCTCTCAGTAGATGGGAATATTGCTGAGTTGTGTTACAGCTCTGTCACACAGGGAGCCCATGGCCTTGCCCCCAGTAGCTCAAAATGGAATTAACATTTTAAACATTGACCTTACACTAATCAGCATGAAGCACAAACAAGAGTTCACATCACCTACTGTCTCTTTGGGTGAGTTCTGAAATAAATTCAGCAAACAATAAATTAAAAATTCAACAGATCATTATATGACAGATCTGGATGTGTTTATTTTCTAATGGATAAACACAGGTACAAAATAAACCACATTTGAAATGCATCATTCTCAAAATGAGGCAAAATGGACTTCAGCTTTAGTAGAGCCTCCATTCTTTGTTCTAGCAACTTCAGTGGAATGAAATATTGGAAGTTTTGATTATAAGAATTTCTTAAAAAGGACACTACAGGCAAGGCAGTATCTCCGTGTGTGACTTTGCAGAGTAGGATATTAAATAATACATATTGAGCACATGCTGCTGCACTGTAGAGAATGCCAAAGCAGCAAGAAAACATGAGATTTTGGTTTTTGGAGAGGTTCAATGGTAGATGGGCTTTTGGCATTCCCAAGGCACAACAAAGCAGAGTGGCACTGTGGAAATAAAATACATTAGTTGAATGTTCCTGCTAAACCTACAAGAAGGATATTTCAGCAGGCCCTTCTCAGTTCTAAGATCAGATGAAGGGTTCTGTTCTTTCACCATTAGTTCTAGGGAGAAACATCATCTGTATTTTCCACAATTTCTTTGTGAACCATAAGCATTAAACCTAATTTTAAATTCAACTTTGTTTTTTGGACTGTAACTCTGTACCAAGGGCTGAAATCTCTACCTGGAGAAGAAAAGCTCCTGCTGCAGAAGCTGCTCCTTCTTCTCCCCACAGGAGGAGTTATCTCTACAGCCCCTAACACCATCCCCAGCCCATTCCAGCTCAAAGACCTCAGCCCCATCCTGAGGAGTGCTGATCCTGCTGATCCTGGCTTGAATACCAAAAGTGAAGCAGGAAGGCTGTCAGTTCCTTATCTGCTCCCTTTCCAAAAACATGTCTGAAAACAGAGAAACCAGTCATTTTTCCTTGATTGTACTTCCACTGTCTGCAATAAATTGTGGGTTTTTTCTATCTGATTAATCAAAGTTCACAGGAACTAAATCAACATTTCAAAATAGAAACAGCCTAATGGCATTTTGGCAGCTTTCAAAAATTAACACTTAGATCTTTTACTTAATGAAAGTTTAACACTGACTACCCCAGCACTTTATTTCAAAACCCTCCAGAGCCTCTGCTATCCTGAGCACCAGAACTATGTACTATGCTAAAGTTTTCATAATTAAACAATACCATATGATAATTAACATGCAACTTCACCCCAGTAATGATCAATAAGGAGATTCACCAATGAGATGAGATAATTCCCCTGGGTGTACTTTAAGCCATCTTATTTTACATGTTGGACCTTACTTGGATATCTGCCTCACACTGAGGCTGGACTGCCATCTACAAATGCTTGGCTTTTTCCCACTTTTTCCCACAAGTCAGAGAAATTAGCCCAGAAAGGGACTTTTCCAGGCATCTGCACTTAAACAAATGAATCTCAATCCAGTCACAAAAAGCAAACACCAAATGACTCAGATAAGATGCAGTTTATACCTCTAAAGTGTTGCTTTAGAACCTTACAGGTCTTGGCACACATTTTATTAACAGCAATTTCACATTCACTGACAGATCACTGATGCAAACATTGAATACTGTCAGGCCTGCCACCAATTCCTGCAGCAAGCCCTGAGAAACACCAGTTTTCCCACTGACAACCACCTTACAAGTACTTTTTTCACCTTTAATTCACACTATATCTGCTCTACTGCTTCTGGGAGTTAATATTTGACTCCAGCTGCAGTTACATAGCACAGCTGCTCTGTGCTGCATGTTTCAAGTAACCTCTCCAGCAAACTTGTACTTTCCACAAAGAATAAATCAGGGATGTTTGATAAAACTGGTTTATCACAGGTTGCCACAGACTGTGACCATTAGTCTCAGTCTCTCCTTGAGCTCCTAAAACCTGAATTTGTCTTTGCTTTCAGAGTGTCCTGCAGCCAATATTTGTGCAAGTTCCTGTCCTCACATATTGGTATCCATGATCCCATCACAGGGCACTACAACATCTGCACCCCCTTGGTTTTCTCCCATTATCTCTCTGCCCTTTTCCCTATTTTCCTTGAGCCCAGTATCTTTGTGACACACACTGTACAACATGTTCAGCTGGAGATTAAATGAAGCAAAGTATTCCCTAAGCAGATCCAAACTTTCTTTCCCTTACCTTATATAGGATGAGGAAAAAAAAAAAAAAAAGGAGTGCATAAATACTTTTTACCTTTCCTTAATGTTCCAGGCTCTTTGCATTCTTTTCCTTTATTGCACTGGTTGTTCCTAATGGATAAACCTTGGGTACAGCAAAGCCTGTTTTTGCCTTTGTAGTACTCCTTGATTTGGGGACACAGTGAGGGATGGAGCAGCAGTGGGATCACAGAGGTTTGGTTATTCTGACTTGTGCAGTCATCTGGTACTCAGTCCTGGATCAAGGGCTTAAACAGTTCTCCACTCAGCTCTGGCAGGAAATGCAGCCCACCATCTGCAGGCATTAGGGGCTAATTGTAAAATACTCCCTAGGCTCAAACTTGGTGTAAGTAAAGAAGTAGGTAGGGATGCTCACCATAGATTTTCTGAATTCCCTGGAGGTCATCCTGGGGCAGTTTGAAGTTGTGTGTTTCCATGTACTGGTAGAAAGGAGCCATGATAGCACTGGGATCGTTGGAGTGTTCCAGACCCAGGGCATGCCCCAGCTCGTGGACTGCGACCAGGAAGAGATCGTTCCCTGTGGGAGGAAGGCACAGCCAGGTTAGCACACAGCCACAGCCTGAGCCCATCCCAAACCCCTCTTGCCCACAAAGCCAGAAGCAAATGCTTTGCTCTCCTACTACACAGCAGGTCACAGTGCCAGGTGCAGCTCCTGGAGATGGTTTTAGTCCCAAAAGTCTGCACAGCCTTTAGCCATTGTCATGGAATGGGCCAGAGGCTGCCAGTTCCAGAGCAGGTAAAACAGGCAGTACCTGGAATAAAAGGATACTGACTGTAGAGTCTTTTGCAGAGAATTTACAGAAAGTGGCCAACAAAATGATCATTCTATTACCACTGGCTCCCTGAGTGCTGCCAGGAGAGGTGAGAGCGCAGACAGTCTGCTAATCAGTGGTGGAGTGAGTGCTTTGTGCCCCTTCTGTGTCCTCTGGTGCCATGCTCTGATCTGCCCTGGACCAACAAATTGTAGGTCTGCAGGCAGCTGGCAAGGCATGAGGAAGGACAGAGAAGACCAGGACACTGTCTGTGTCTGTGTCCTAACACACACTGTGCTGTGTGGGCAGCCCCATCTCCTCCAGCATGGGCTCCTCAATGTTCTTTTACTCTGCCGGACCCCTGGCACTGCCATGTGTGCAGGAGGTGAGCACAGGCAGCTCCATCCTGCCCCACTCCCACACAGGAAAGAGGTTGGGTTGGATCTCAGTGGTGGAAGACAGAAGGAAGAGAGAGGAAAGAAGGGTTAGGATGCTTCCTGACAGGAAGAAGAAAGGATGAGGAGCGCTGTCAGGTGCAGAAGCTGGGAGCAGTGAGAAGTAGGGGTACCTTCAAATCTACAGGCACACATTCCTCTTCAGTCCCATGGGCCTGGGACCCTCATCTCTTTAAGCTACTGTGGTCCCTGGATGCCTTACTCCATAAGGGCACTGGAAAGTGACCCAGGCAATGCTGTGTAGGGATGAAGATACAGCCAACAACGACTGATGTAAGGGTCTCCTCACGGCAGTAAAATGTCTGAGCTCTCAATTCTGCCTGAATTTGGGCTCCTCTGGTTTTGGGTTTTTTTTGGCAAAACAGAAACCAAGAGCATTTGCAATCACACACTTGCAATCAGTTGTCAGTGGCAGTTCAGTAGCTGCTCTGCCTCTCCAAAGAGCTTCCTCACACCTCCACTGCACCTGCCTTGGAGACACCAAAGCTCAGTTCAGTGTTGAGCTCTCCTTGAGACAGGAGTTGCAACAGTGACTCACACTGAACCATCTCCACTTTTTAATTTCAATAGTTACTGCTTCACTATTACCCATAAAAACAAGACAAAGCAGTTCCCAGGGTCTGTGAGCCTCCACAGCAGGGAGCTTTGCCAGGCTCTGAAGATACCTGAGGTCAGTACCAAACAGTGCTCCCCAGCCATACATATCACCCCAAAATGGTTAAATGCTCTAAACATTTGAGTTGGAGGGTGAAAGCATCTGAATATGCAAGACATGTTAAAATATACGCATGCATTTCAAATAATTTTTCAAATGAAATTGTCTAAAAACATATACAGCCTAAACTTTAGCCACATATTTATGTAAAATTTTAGAATTTCTGTATTGGGGAAGTCCAAATGGAGACCTACTTAGTAATTTTTTCTCATCTGTGGTTGAAAATCTGGTGTGTGTAGAATAAGCCAACACAATGTCCAACAGCAAGTATAAAATCCATGAAGTAGTTTTATGGTAAAGTTTGGAGAACTGATCACTCTTCACAGGTTTTCAAAAACACTCAAGCTTAGAAGATGCACTCAGGTTCCAAATGAGATTCAGAGATTCAATATCCTTTGGCAAAACTGAATTAACTTAAGCCTCCTGTATCACCTAAATGCTCATGAAAGCATCATTTTCACTGCTACCACAACTACTCACATGTGGAAGTCCACAGTAAAGCTCACTTAGTACAGAGCTGACCTCATGAGACCCTGCTCATCACTCACCACAGGCTCATAGTCTGTGCCAGTGCTCAGGGACATCTTCCCTCACCTTCCCTCAGTGGCATTTTCCTCCTTTCTAAAGAATTTGCAGTATTTGTGCTGCCAGTAGGTCTAGAACTTGTCTCTGTGTAACTCCACATATAATCTATGGAAGTGACTTGCCTCTATGTGCTAAAACTTTACCAGGAGCATAAGATCAGGCACTATCTTAAATTAGTTTTAAATAGCTTTCAATCACTTGTTTCTGCCCAAAATAAATGCCAGTCCACTTTACAGGTGGAAAATGAATCCCACAGACTCATAGGATGGCTGAGGCTGGAAGGCACCTCTGGAGATTGTCTGGTCCAAAGTCCAGCTCAAGCAAGGTCAGGTAAAGCAGGCTGTCTTGTCAGATTTTGAGTGTCAGGCTTCTCATACTGGGAAGTCCTGCACAGGGCACTCCAGATGTGCCAAGCAGAAAGGAAGGATCATCCCCTTGCTGGCACTGACTTGCTGCCAGCACTCTTCCAGAGGCAGCCCTGGATGCTCTTTGCCTTGGTGTTGCTGACTCATGTTCAGCTTGTTGTCAACCAGGAGCCTCAGGTCCTTCTCTGCAAAGCTGCTTCCCAGTCTCTGAGCCACCAACAGCCCAGGGCAGGCCTGTGCATTTCCCCTTGCTCACTTTCCTTAGGTTCCTGACAGCCTACTCTAGCCTCTCAAGGTCTCTGAACAACAGCCTCACTGCTACCAACCATCTGGATTTCCTGTGATCTTGACTTGCTGAATGTGCACTCTGCTGTGTCACTGATGTCATTTCATCAAGGTGTTAGTACTGATCTCATTCAACTCCTCTGACACATATCCATCTTCTGGAACTTCTCCATCTTGTGGTTTCCACAGCCAAGGATGCAACTGATCTTCACACTAACCACATTCCTTCAGCTACCAGGTCCAGAAGATGAGACAACCAGTAAGAGTTCTGAGATGATCAGCAAGATGAAGGCTCATTCCTGAAGAAGTACCTCAGCCATGAGGGGAGTCAGGCCAAGCAGCTCTTCCACTATGGAACAGAAACACACCCTTTCCCAGCTCTGCTTAGGAAACACAGCTGTGGAAAACAGCTGCTGCTGTCCAGTTTTAAATCACCATTCTGACTGGCAGTTGTGTGTGAGAATGCCACAAAGCACAGAAAATGCTGGCTGGGAAGCTTTGTTACACCTAGAGGTAAGAAACTCTCAATGAAATGAACTGTCCCAGTTCCAGCACACCCACAGCAGGCAGGTCAACAGTGGAGTAGAAAAGCTCTCCTCCTCCATGGACAGGAGGCCACCCAAACCAGAGCACTGATAAACCCCGGGTGGAGGCTGGAGCAGATGAAGTGGAGCTCAAGAGGATTCCTAGAAAGTGAACTGACCTCTACAGATAGCATGACAAGAAGCTCCTCTTAATTCTCTCCAAGTACTTTGATTCTCAGTGCTGTGGTTGCTTCTCATCTGCATTTGCTGGGAAGCAGTCATGGCAGAAGTACACATAGCTCCCTTTCCTTCTGCTCTCTGCCCTGGCCAAAAATTTCTCACCACAGTTCAATCCCCTCATCCTTCTATTCCAGCCTCCTCTCAGACACATCTGTTGACCTTTTCCTTCCAGCATGCCTGTGAAATCTTACTTTCTCCATCCTGCTGTAAACTCTAAGGGGGTCCCAGGTCTGAAACAACTACATCATTCTCAGAGAACAAGTGAGACAGCATTTCAAGGGAGGAGGAGATGGGAGAAAGAAGCTTTAAGACCATTTCAAAAGCCCAGAGTTCTCAAAAATCCAGCTCTGGATTCATTATCCTATTTTCTCTTGAAAGGTCACTTGATATTAATAATACTATTGAGGAACAAGTTCCTTTTAATTTGCTAAGAGTAGGGAATTCCATAGCATTCCATAGCATTGTTAATTTCCTTTTGAAAGGGTGGGCTAGGATTTGCTCTGAAAATATTGAGGTATAAACCCACCAATATTGTTCTTTTCTCCCACAGCACTCAGCCTGGAGCTGTGAAGGCTCTCTGTGTTCTCACCCACTGCTGAGCTGGGGGAGTCTGGAGCTTGTACCTCCTACATTGTTTCTGCTGGTTCTTGAACATACAGAAAGGTCTCTGACCTCCCAGTTTGTCCTATTTCTTGTCCAAAATAGTGTCCATTTTGTCCCACAGTGTCCATCTTCTTGAAGCAAGATTCGGATGGAGAACTTACAGCCTAGCTTGATGCTTGGCTACGGAAACAAGGTCAGGCAATGGGATACAGCTCCTTCATTTCCTGTTCAACCCACTCCCCCAAGACCAAGTAACAACAAAACCTTGCACTCAGAGTGCCCAAGGCACCTGGGTAAGACAGTAGGGTTAAGATGGATCTGTACTTGGAGGAAACAGTCACAAGAGAAATACAACAATTTTTGCTGATTTACACCATCTGCACAAAACAAACAGGTCTGGTCAGAGAGCTGCCTGAGTTTCCTCCTTCCCAGTTCCCAGGAGGCAGCCAAAAGTCCAACAATGAGCACTAGAAAGAAGATGACCCTGGTAAAACTGGTGGGAAGGAGGAAGTCGTCTCACTGAGTGAAATAGTTCCACCTGCTATGCTAAACACAAAGAAACACAGTTAATTTAGCTTTTGCTGATGTATTTTCCTCCCCAGCACAATGCTATCACCACAGAAAATGACAACTGAGGACATACCTATAAAAGCATCCTCCATTATCATGATGCCACACCAGGTGAATACACTGCTTACCTTACATCCAGCTCAATGGCTCAATACAACTTGAAACATAGGTTTAAATTGAATTTTCTTAATTACAAACAATCTGTGTTCAGGATAAATCTCAGTAGCTGGTGTGCTCCCAGATGAGCTAACTTTAGATAAACTGCAATATAATCCCACATCAAACCCACATCTTTGGTGGAAGGACTTTCAAATTGTTTGTAATGTTCTACTTTTCCCTGCAGAGTAAAGAAACACATGGTTTTATTGCAACAGCACAGAGAACACCAAGTCATAGATAACTATTTATGAATGAACTTCCTTCAACTCTCAAGCTCCATTCCTCCTGATATTCTGATTTTAATCTTCCTCTGGAAAAAACTTTCAATAGTTAACAGACACCCTGAGAAAGCTTTTCTATCTGAAATTGCCAGCACTTGCCTTCTTGTACCGTGTCATTCCTTTTAACTATGAAAATCCACACCAAAACACTTTATTTGGCCAAGGAATTCACTGAATAACTCCTTCAGGTCAGCGAAGCCACTTGCTGAAATGCCTGACAGTTCATGGCAGCAGGGACTCCAGTAGGGCAGTGCTATCAGTTATTGCCATCAGTGTTTATCCCTGAGCATGTGGATAAGCTCTGGAGAGCACACAGCACTGGGGACTGTAAATCCAAGATACAGCTTCCAAGACAACAGAAGTACAAATAATATTGCATATCAGCAGAAAAGAGACTGAATCTCTGCTCTTTGTCGTGTTAGTTTTATACTTTATGAACTGTATCACTCTGCCAACACATGTACATATTGCAGTGTACCCAGACACAATTAAAAAGACATATGAAGGTTATATTTTGATATTTTATTAAAGTAAGCATGATACTAAAGAAATCAGATGATTGTGTGTGACAATAGCATGCCTCAGGTAATTACAGAAGAGATGGTGTGAACTAAACGTGCTTTGAATAAACTAAAATGATCCCTTCCACCCCAACAGTCATGTAGAGACAACTATTTCCCAAGCACAACTTAAAGAAGCTTTAGGGCTACTCTAAGCTATGCCTTGGTTCTTTATCTTCAGACCTGGTAGGTCTGACCTGCTCAACAGAAGAACATGTGATTTGTCTGTGCTCCTCCATTCACCTCCACAACACGCTCTGCTCAAGGAAAGCTTTTCAGTCTTCTGAAGACCCTGAAGAAGGGGTGATACTGCTCTGTGGAATTCTGTGGTAAACAGCTGTTCTATCTAGAAAGGAAGAAAATGCATGTTAAAAATAAATCCAAGTGTTACCTTGTTCATAAGCAATTAGTGGTACGTGTAGCAATGAACGTGTGTGCTGCTTCTTATGGAATTAATGAAAACTCTGAAAAGTGTCTAAACAGCTTCCCTGGAGAAAGAAGGACTGAGCTGCAGTTTTGACAGCAACTGTACCACAGCCATGTTAAACTGATCCCCACGAGACCAAGGTACTGCAGAAGGACAAAGAACCACATTATGTTACCAATGTGTAAGGTAACTTGCCTTTACTGCACAAAAGGCAGCGTGCAAATCAGGGCTGGTAGCTGTGCTGCACACCTTACTAATGGTGCAAGCTGTGCTTTATCTGACATGGACAGAGGGCATTATGAGGACAACCTCCTGTAGAAACTCAGAGGAGAAATACAAACTAATGGTGTGGAATGGAGACCAAAACTGACAGAGTGTGCAGGCAGAGAGAGGGGCAGTGGTACCACTTCAGCTGGCTCAGCAGCTTGACAGTCAGTGGAGTAGGAGTCTTCTGCTGAAAAATTAACCCCATCTTTCACAAATGTAGGTTGTAATTCCATAAACAAATCAATAGCAAAGAATTACTAATCCCAAAATGAAAATATGTATTTGCCTCTAGCAGCAGAGAATTTGGTAGAACAGACAGTAAAGCAGTAAAGAAAAAAAAATTATCATAGAAACACAAAAAAAGTAGATATGACTTTCATTCCATCAGTCTTGAAAAGGAGCTGTTTGTATTTTAAAAGTATTTAAATACAGCAGGGTCATCTGACAGAATTCAGTCCTGACCCAGCTGTGGAAACCCTGGAAGGTAACTAAAAAACCTCAGGTCCTGGCACAGGCAGTGTGGACAATCCAGTCTGTGATATCTGAAATCCTTTTCTGCCCATCACGTTGAAATGATATTTAATTCCTGATGCTGGCAACAGAGCAAGTGTTGTTCTGGAAGCTGTGAAAGTAGTTCTGTGCCACAGCAAGGGTGTTCTCTAGAACAGGAGACTTTGTGTCTTCGTCCTCCCCTGACACATGAAGTTCCTGATGGGGCTGTAAAGCCTGAGTAGGACTGAGACATATGAGAGCTGGGATGGAAGAGTCATGTTCTTGGTGGATTTGGGTAGAGAAGGCAATGCTAGTCAAACTGTTTTCAAACTGTGAACTCTTCTTCAGAAACAGGAGAGAAAACAAAAAGGTAATTTAAGCAACTCCCAAGCTTGCTGCTCGTGTGTGATGACAAAATCCAGAGTATTGGGTGTAATTTCCCTTCTGATGCTACAGTCCACCTCTGCCTGTAATGACCTGCAAACTCTTTACAAGAATTCCTCTATTTTTCTTTTTTTTTGCTTCCTGATGGCCTGTTGTTTTTTCTCCTCCCACCTTCAGCAAGTGGAATGCAGCAAGTTTAATAAAGATACTGCTCTGTTTTGGCTCATTTCACATCATTAGTTTCTGCTTTACAACAGGAAAGTGATAAAAAGAGACTTTTTGGCTCACCTTGATTCTTGCAACCTGTTTTTTTCCACAGTTTTTTTTTTTCCTTCCTTTTTAAGGGAATGACACATCATTTTGATCCTTACTGGCTCTTTCCTGTGAATCCCAGAGTATTTCATTTTCTGTGAAAAGAAGTAAAATACTTTACTTTGATTATACATAAATCAATAGGATTCCAAATACCTACAGAACTATATTCATACTTTGTGTATTGAAGGAGTAGAAACAAATGCAATGGGATAACATTTTTCTTTGAAGAACACTGTGAACAGCAGGTGTATTGACAAGTACCATCAGGTGTATTTACAAGTACAGTGTTTTGAAAATTTAGAATTTGGAGATGACTCTTATTAATGAATTCCAGCTGTAATCAATAACTAGCACTGCCAAGCTTTAAAATCCAGCCTGCATTGTGAAGCCACTGCTGTTTGTAGAATGACAGAAAACACAGCAAAAGAAAGCAGTACTTACAGAGAGGGTGTCCAGAGGTGGAGAGGGGAAACTGAAGATGGAAATCTTCCCCACGTGCTGATGGGCTTCCTCTTTTCTCCTTCTGGTTGACAGGACAGGGGTGTAATCTCAAACTGTTGCTGATTTAAGCTGCCTGATTTGATTTCATTTTACTGTGGCTGGCTGTCTTGAAATCATGTGTCTATATCCTTGCTCAAATTAGCACAGGATGTGAGAGAGCTCTGGCTTATGGGAATGAGTCTCTCTCCAAGCAGCTACAGTATGAAACCAGTGTTAAGTAGGTATGTCCTGGAGATTAAACACTGAACTGGTCTTCAATGAACAAAGTACCAAGCAACAGCATGACCTGGTGATGTATCATCTAAAGGCCTAAGAGAATAAATTGAAATATTAATACAATTTATGCCCCACTTGACTTCAAACGTGCATATGAAAGTCTTCCAGGTCTTCTGTGTTAAGGGACATGTGAATAACTTCAAAGCAGCTCTGGTTTTCACTCTGGAAAACGCTGATGCTCATTTTCAACAACAGTGTCAAAAGCCTGAAAAATAATGATGGATTCAAAATGCCATTTGTTAGAACAAAACTCTTTAGATGTGGAGATGTTCTGTATCTGAGAAATAAAAAAGAAAATTAAAAATCTACTTAGCAGCCAAACAGCACAAAAATGACACATGTTCTCTGTTGTGAGCTACTCATTGTATTCATACTCTGTAGACTGCTGGCCTGAATACTTCCACAGAAAATGAACATGAGAAAAAGTGGTAAAATAAAAAAGAATGAGACAAAGCGAGGCAAGATGCAGAGGGAACAGGAATTAACTGAGGAGAAAAGACTACTAAGTTCTGGAAGTTTGCTGGGTGAAGGTACAGAGGTTAAGGTGCTTTTCCAAGCAGGCACTGCACTTGCACAAGTCAGGTAATTGAGGAGCAAGCAGAGAGTAGAGTCAACCTAGGAAAATGCATGTCCCTACAAACCTCAAAGACAAAAAGAAAGCAACAGCTGGATACTCTGCATTCCTCTTAGTTCCCTCCCTCCACATCAAATATCACAACTGGAATCAAACAAAACAAATAGGATAAATAATGTTTAGCCAGCAATGTTTCCAAAGTGACTGGAAACACCTGGAAGTCTTGGATAATGAAGAATTGTATGACTAGATTTTGTTTAGAAAAAGCCAAACCTACTGATACATCCCCCTTAATACCAGAGATCCCCTTGGATATTGTAACATATATTCTATGTTTATAGGATTAGTCTAGTCAATGCTCCATAAACCTTGTACATTTCAGGCATTAAAAACAAAAAAAAGGAACATCTTCAAAAGGATCAAACAGCAAAAAATATTGACAGCTACCTTTTCATGCATCTGTGAATATCACCAGTACTCCCTTATTGAAGATTTCAATATTAAACAGTTCTGTTTTTAGAAGGAAACTAGCTGATAGAAACAGAGAATTTTATGAGCTGAATACCTTGCTATGGCTCAGAGTTGCCATGAGATTGTAATTTAAGTTCTAGGAACTCCAATTCTGTCTATGGCAGTGCTAAAGAATTCTGGGAAAATATTGAAAAAGATTGAAAAAAAAAAAGATTGAAAGGCATGGCTGGAAGCCACCAAGTTTAACTTTCTGCTTCAAGCAGAGCTAATCTCAGAATTACATCAGGTTGCTCAGGACATCATCCAGCCACATTCCAAAATTCTCAAAGGCTGGAGTCCCCACAAACTCTCCAGGTGCAGCCTCTGAGGTCTACCACTCTGTAGGTGAAGAAGTTTTTACCTTAAACCCCAGGTGGATTTTTTTCTTGTTGCAGCTTGTGCCCCTTGCCTTTTGTTCCTTTTTCTGCCCTTCCACCTCCAAGAAGAGAGTTCCTCTCTCCTCTCTAATAATCTCCTCAGGTGGGAGACTATTAGATGCTTCCTCCCCTTCCTCCTTCTCCTCACTGGGCTGACCTAGTCCAGTTTCCCTGGTTTCATCTTGCTTACAGGGATACAAATGTCCAAAGAATCAAGAAGGTTTGTGATGTTAATATTGCCAAGACAGAAAACAGTAAACCTCCAGTGAAGACATTGAAGTACTTTGAACACACTGATCAGCAGATTAAACATGGGCTTAAAGCTCTGCATTTCCCCAAACAGGCTTGTCATGATCACTGGCTGTCAGTAAGATCCAAAATTAGCTACCCCAATCAAAATTTTCTCCTTGAGATCCTTGCTGAATATTCACATTCATCAGCCTAGACAACATTTGGCTCCCCTGAAAAAGCTGGTCGAGTTCCTGAGCATATGCCATGTCCAGATGGTGACTCCAGGAGTGCTTGCTCTGCTCTTCCACTGAAATAATGCTATTCCTTGTGGCAGAATCACAGGGAAAAAGCCATCCACATCCAGTTCCTCTCCTCTGTGGCTGACAGTACCTTCCCAAAGGTGGTTCAGACCCATTTCCACCAGAGCTTCTACAGAAGCTCCTGCACTGAATTAGCACTGAATTAACTGAAGGTGACCTGTGAAATCTCATCTCCCATACTGCTTCTGCCAGCATCTTGCAAACTCTGGCACTATTTGGTTGGCTTTCTCTCAGAAGCCTTGAACAGGAAACTTTCCAAAGAAGCCTCTGCAGGAACCCACTGGAAGCTGTGGGGGACACACTTAGTCAGGACAATTATAAAATTTGTTTACTTGCTGTTAGCAAAGCTCTGCATTTCTTACCAACATCTAAAAAGCTGCCACAATGCTCATCCTACATTTACAGAGAAAACTTGGTACAGGTATGGAAGAGAGGCACTGAAAGATGAGCCCTGTGATCTGTACAATGACCACAGGATGTGAAGCTGAGCCAAACTGGAGCTGGTACAGAAGGAACTCATCAGCTGTGGATGTCTCCTGAAGGAGCTGGAGTGGCTGCCCTGGGCAAGCTCCCCCCTAAAATGCTACATGACAACAGATGATAGCGAGGGTCTTAGAGGCCAACTCTGGGCATGGTGAAAGAAATAAAATCTGGTGATCCCTGGCAGAGTATGAATACCCCAGGTCTTACCTCACTTTAGTATTAAAAAGATTCTCTGATCTACCTGCAGGGGGTTGGCAGACACCACAGATTTAGTGGTATGGTGTTAGCAACATGCATAACAGCAATGAATTTTTTGCTTTTAAAACACCAGGAGGGAGATTTGCCTGGGATTATTATTAATACTATTTGTAATGTTAAACTGGAGATAAAAATTTACTTTCTATAATTAATCTGGATTTAACAAATGTTTGAGTTGTCAGGAGCATATAAGAGCTGTATATCACGTGGATATTTAAACTGACAGAACTGACTTTCAGTCACTCAGGACTCCTTTTCAACTTGTTTTTAGAGTTATATACATCTATAATTATTATTTCCATATAAAAGCTAGTAAATACTTGATTTGGCTACTTAATAATGTATTTAATGCATCGTCCCTCTGCTTGAGCCAAGTCAGGTGCCCAGTATTGCCAAGTCTGTTCACTCCCTTTCAGGCTTTTGCTGCCTGAGGTGGGCAGTTCAAAGCCTGCTCAGCTGTTCCTACAGCACATTTCAAGTACAAAACACCCAAAACTTCAAGAAAGGAGAGGAGAGTCTGGTGTTCCTTCTGATAAAACCAGTGGTTGTGACACTGAGCCTGTGCTGACAGGGGCCAGTGACCAAACGCTGCATTTGAGCAGCCAAGAGGGGCCCTGTGGCCAGGGAGCAGCTGCACTCCAGGTCCTGCTGAAAGACAGGAAAACAAACACAGATTCACCTGCATTCATGCCAGGCACCAAAGCCTAACTAGTCTGGGACCAGCTAAAGGCCAACAGCTGCTTTCATTCCTATTGAAGAGCACCTTCCAGGAAAAACACGAGGTCAGTCCCCACCACTGTGACCATGCCAGCTCCTGTGTGGTTGTGTAGATGACTTATTTCTAAATACTCCCTCTCTTTTTCAGTTGCATCTTGTTCACCACATCACTTCTCTGATTTGCCTTGGCTCCTCCAACATTCTGCTTCATGCTTCCAGCTGCTCTCATCATTATCACTGGGAAACAAATGAATTCTGTATCCCATGATCCCAGTTAATAAGAGCTGCTTCAGGATTTCAGCTTCCTACTTGGCTTTGCCCATCCTTATCTTAAGATTATCTAAATTAATCTTTCATAGCTTGCTTATGAGAATGCCAGAGAAGGCAGTACAATTATGAAGATTCATCAGCAACCATAAATTGAAAGTACAGTCTTATTTGGCTAAAGAAACCAAATGCCTGAGTGGAACTTTAACTGATACCCAGGGGGAGGAAACTTTGCATTCACTTTGAAAGCCTATGCAAGGGTCATTCTTCACAGTAAAAGAAAACAGAAGGGTTGGTGCATGTGCCCCTATTACCAAGGGTTCAGGAGGACAAGCAACAGCATCACAGCTGTTATTATGACACCAATGATTTTAAGGGAAATGGTAGCAGCCATGCTGTCCACAAGGGCAAAATCAGTATAATGATGAAAATGCAAAATGCTAATGAGTATATAAATCCCAAATAACTATACTCTAGCTGGGATGATGAAGTTGTCAGTAACCACAGTAGATTACCACAAGGCATCTTTACAAGACAGAAGCTTTCATCAAGGGGATACACCACATTCTCCATGTACAAATTTGAGATGGCTGTTTGCACAGAAAGATCTGCTCAAATAATTCTTATTTTTCCTGAGTGGATGAAATTTCATGTGAAATGTTTCACTTTTATCCATATAATTGATACTGCTAGTGAAGGCTGCAATGCAGCTCTTCTGTGGGGTGACAGCTGCTTCCAAACACAGATGGACTCTGCTGGTGCCACAATACAGCATAACAAATGCAGACTCACAAAAGCAAAGCTTCAGATCTGACTGGAATAACTGTAATAAAATTATTTGGGTGAGACATCAGCAAAATATTCTAAGGATCTGTGGCACCAGTTTCAGCATTCTGCTCTGTTGACAGGAGATTTACCTTCACAAGTGCAAGGCTAAAAGAACTCCAAGGCAGATTGCTCAAAATTTCCCTTTTACAAATATACATTCTTGTCAGGAGAGGAACATTTTCCACTGTGATATTTTGTGGGTTGATGTAAAGACACCATTGTTACTTCAATGACTCCTATAATCATTGAACAGATACTGAATGGCCAAACCAGTTTCTCTTTTGCACGTGAATGAGACCTTTGCTAATGATTAAGGTAAGGCTTTTTTATTATTTCACTGAGACTTCTTCAATCCCAGACTGATCAACCCTGTTGGCACAAAATACATATCTTAAGGACAAGCAACACCATCTTTGAAGAAATACTTCCTGTTAAACAGATTATATTGTCCCCAGTAATACCTTACTTTCAATGAAAATTGGCAGTGAACTGAGCAGGAAACCTCTGACCAAGAAACTGTTCACACCGTGCTAAAAGCATTTCAAACAGAACACATCAGAGCTGAGAACCTGAAGCTAGTGAGTGTTCCAGTGACAAGGAATAGTGAAACAGGACACCCCTCCCTGGAGAGGCTTGGATCATCCAGTGAGGAAGCAAGACACCTTCACAATTGCACACCAAAGATAAGGATGCAGACAAAACTAAATTCCTCACACAACAGGTCTATAATGCTCTGACTACAGCATTAACCTGTCACTCTCAAAACATCAATTTCTCTTTCTACCACCAGCATTTCCCCCAGATGGAAGGGTCAAATACAGCCCCACCATTCTCAACATCCTCACTGGTGACTTTAAAGAGAGCCTGTGCAGCCCAGTCTATGCAGCACAGTAATCTGAAAGTAAATACACAGCTGACATCCTCTGAAAAGGAAATCTCAATTCTTCCATCAATTCTTACACAAACTTCACACCAGCCCTTCAAATACCAATTCATGAACTTTGAGGACACCACCCATGACAGTCACTCAGCACAGAAGAAAAATACATCATGTTTTTGAAAGAGCCACATGGATAACAACAGCACAAAAATAGCTTTTATAAAAAGAGAGGCCCTCTACTTATTGTATACATTGCTCTCAAACACCATCCTAAAAACTGCATTTAAAAAAATGCTCAAAGAAGTGATCACCTATGGTAGAACATCCTACCAAAGGATGGAAAATCTGCAGAGCCATCCCTGCCAGTCTTTAAGCTGGCTCCCAACTCTGCTAAGCTCATCTCAGAAGGTTTGTGCAAAAAATGAGAACAGAAAAAAACAAGTACAACTTATCAAAACCTTCCCTTCCAACTTCCTGTAAGGACCTTCTACCCCAGATACCAGCACTCCCAGGTCTCATACACGGGCTTTCCTGGGAAGTCATATCCAATAGCTGGGCCTCCCACACTCCCAGAGCTGAGCTCAAGCAACTACTGAGACCAGACTGAAGGGGCACAGAGCACTGACACACACAAACACACCTTGCTGCTGCAGCTCTCACAAGGTAACCACTCAGTCTCTGACAGTCTGTCACTCCCCATCCTGGAGGGAGCCCTCCAGCCACAAACCTAGCAATAAAAATCCCTAACATTTCAAGACATCAAAACACTGCTTCTTGGTCACACTACAACTTCCCACAGTCTCCACACTCCTCCTTCCACACCCCACCTCTCTCTTTCTCAGCCTACACCTCCTCTAGTCATTTACACATGCCAGGAAACATTACTTCTCTTTTCCTACAAAGACAAGTGTCGTATACCCTCTGCTTTCCTACAAATTAGCACTACCTGGATGAACCTGACAGCTCCATTTCCTGTCAAAGATGATCTGATCAAGACTCACAACTCTGAGGGATTTTCCCCATTTGCAATCCAGTCTGAAAGCAAGCTGTCACCTTTAGGCCAGGCCTGAAGGTGGCTTGTGTGCCTGAAAGCTTTTCTTCTTTTCAAACAACACTGTTTGGTCTAGTGAAAGACATCATCTCTGCATATGTCCTTAGGCATCATGGGCTGTTTTTATATGGTTTAAAAATCAAGACATATTTACAGTCCAAGTAAACTTTTAATCCTTATCAAAATATCAAAACATTATTTTGAGTCCCTAAAGGCTTAAAGACATTTTTCCCAAACCATTAGGACTGTAGAAATTGGAGAGATATTTTGTGAGGCCATTGTGAAATTCTGATTATCAGCCTAAACTTTTTACAAGGCATCACTATCATCAATCAAAGGTTTGAAAACAGAACAGAAAGGGCTCATTGCCTTTAGAGAGTAAAATAAAGCTAGAAAGATGCAGAAACTCTTACTGCTTAATAAGATAAAAACAACTGTCCCAATCATCAGTCTCCCTTAACTAATCAGCCAGCCCCAAACTCTTGACAGGATAAGGAATTCCATAGTGTGAGAAACCAAATATGGATCAAAACAAATTGACATTTAAATGTCTTCACTCTCAACTTTACAATTTACACCTTTATAACTAAGTTTAATTGATCCTTGCAAAGTATTCTGTTTGATACAATTTCAACACTCTTTTGTTCATCTTTTCCCTCCCAGAGTTGTGGTTTTAGTAGCAATTAAAGCCCAAATCTTGAGAGATGTAAGAATCCAGCAGACACATTCTTTTGTTCTCTCCTAAAATTCTCACCATGCACAGCCACAAACAAACTAATAATATTCTTTTCCCATTTAAGATAGAATACATATTTAGAAAGCATCTGAACCACTGCATAGGAGGTGAAAGCTCCACCAAGCAAATACTTTCTAGTTGAAAACGTATCAGTGTTTGCAACCAACTTATCCTTGCTGGGAAAGATGACCTGCACTCTTACCATCATGATTGGAATTTCCCAGGGTCCATGGCTCATCTGAGTCAAAGTGAGTGTCTCCTCCAATCCCAGGTCCAGGAAAGTAAGCGTGAGCCAGGAATCCACCTTCTCCATCAAACGGAGAACTGTCTCCATGGAAACCAGAAGCAAAAAATATCATAATATCTGCCTCCTTTCTGTCATTTTTAATTTCATGGTAAGGGACCTCTTCAAAGGTAAGTGGTGTCACTCTCTGCCAAACATCAAAGGCCTGACGAATGGCTCTCCTTGTATCAATCTCGCCAACCTTGGGGGTGTAGTTGTGTACACTGTGGGGAATAGAAGGAAGGGATGTTTCAATTGCAGAATACATTTGAGACATATCAATATATATTGATATAGCCACACAGTTTCAACTTCCAAAGGGAAGTTTTTTACAGACACTGCTTTGTGCATGCAAAGTTTTGCTGTTACAAAGAAAGTTACCAACAGAACTACTACCCTGATCTGAAGTCTACATTAATTAACATGAATCTTCATAATACTTTGGTGATTTTGGATTACTTCCTAAAAACCTTTCAAATCTGGGTGTAGACAGCTGAGTAACTTTTTTTTAAAATGTAAACTACTTCCAATTTTGTCTGAAGTTATGTTAAGATGGAATCTACTATATGAAAAAAACCAAACTGATCACTAAAATTTGCTTTGAGAAACAAACTTCCAGTAAACTACATGACCTTACTTATATGACCTGCTTCACTCTCCAAACTACTTAAAATATTTTAGAGCTCATAAGAGCGATGGATCTGCCAGTTTTATGCAGCCCAGTCCATGACAGCTAAACATACAGAGTTTGGGGAGAGTAATGGGCATTTAACTGCAAATAATTGTCCCATAATTCTAAACCTTATGTTAAAAATGCTGTTCATGAGGTGTTTTGTGTGTGTGCATATAATAGCCTCATGATCTATTAAACTTGACTTGGGAAATATGAAGTATCTATGTCATGGGAACAATTTTCAGTCTTTAATGAAGCTGGCTCAATTTAATATAAACACACACATTCAGTGGTGAATCAAGACACCCATCACTTGAATGTGCACTACAAATACTGAAACTGGAAAGCAAAACAACTACTGGTTTGACAAGGGCAGCAGTGCAGCCTTCTGCCAATCTGCTTCTCTTGCTTATGCATATGCTTAAGACATATTTTATTTATATGATTCCACACCACTTTCCCCCAGGGTCCAGAAAATGTTAGAAGAAGAATCTGATTCTCAGACCTTTGCACACAGAAGGTGTCCCTCTACAGTTTGAGTTAAAATAATGATTACTCTTGGAAACCTTGAACTACTCCCCAGAACAAGTCTCTCCTCCCAGCCTTTGTAGTCCCTCATTGTCACTTGAAACATCCTCCTTCTTTCTCAGAATTCTTGGCAGAAGTGACAGAGTCCTTGATCCCAGTCCCTGATCTTCTTTCTTTTCACACCATCACGTCCCTTCCTAAACATTCTGGCACTTCCCCCATGCTGGTCACTCACATTTCTACCTCTTCACCACAGACTTTCTTTCTGTCTTAGCCAGATCTTCTCTTTAATGACTACATCTCTAATTTTCATTCCTTTGTAATCTCCTTTTCCCCACCAAAAAATTTAAAAGGCTGTCATTTAAACAAGAGGGTGGGTTAATTTTAATTTGAAGCGACATTCCTATTGCCAGAAACCTCCACTGGCCATCTTTCAGCAATTGCCTTTCAAAAGCCTGACTGACTTGGAACATGCCTCTGGGAAACACTGCCCCTCTGTAACACTCCCTTGACACCTGTAGCTCATCCCAGCTGGCCTAAGTCTGGATAAAAGCAAGAGCTCTATTGCAGGAGCAAAAGTAAAACCTCTGCAAAAATAAATGTTGCAAATCAGTAGAAGGAGAAAGCATCTCACCCCCAAACAGTGATATTCCTTCTGCTTTAATGGTTTGTTAAAGGTGACACATGATCTAAAGGGTAGAGCCTTAGATTTCTAACAGAAGAAAAAGGGCCTTTTACCAAGATTTTTCTGCCAAAATTGCACAACTGATGGCTGTGATTTAGCTGCCCGTACTGATCAGTTATTTTCTAATTGACAACAGACTCTTCAGTTACTCCAGTGCTCTGACAGTATTCTCCTCCACAACATTCTGAGAATGAAAGCCTGGACTAGACTTTTTAGGGAGGATCTAGTTTCAATTTAGAAGTACTTACAAATTCTGAATGCCAAACAAGTACAGACCATTTTTTCCACATCAAAAAGGGGGAGGGAGGGGCTGTACCTGTAGGTTATGTGCTTCTGTCTCCACTTCTGGCCAGTGAGTGCATATCGCTTTTTCCTCCGGCTGCGACGTAGGTGAGGATGATCTGGAACTCCACATCGAGGCTTCTTCATCCATCTGCAAGTAAAGGGAAAAAACAAACAAGCTACACACAAGGAGTTTGGAGAAGAGATTCTAGAGAACTCAGGAGGTGACTGGAAGACCTCTGAGAAATGGCCAGTGCTGACCCCAAGAAGGGTTCAGTCCCCCCTCTGTCAGGTTTATCCTCTGCATAGGGCTGTGCTACCCACCTCTGCTAGCAATCCACACACCTCAGCACACCAAAACCACTTCATTTTTGCTTGTGGAAACAGATTCCAGATCACATAGTCCCCATGCTTGACAAGAGTTTAAAAATGATAATGCCACAAGAGACCCAAATCAGAATCACAGGTGGATGTGCCCTGGGATCAAACTCACCTATTACCTACTGGATCCACTCTCCATTTGGTAAAGTGGTCCTGTGCCACTGAAAAAAAATCCAGTTCATACCTCACCAGGTAAAACTGAACAAGTGAAAACATAACCCTTCCAGATAATAACTAAGGCTTTCACCTGCAATGATCAGAGCATATCCCTCCAGTCTCTGGGTCACACACACCAAACTCCATTAGGTTCTCCCCATAACCCCTGACTCTTGATGCCACTCATTACATAGGAAACTCTAGACTCTATTGCCAAGCGAACTGGAAGAACAAAGGAGCAAAGGCTGTCCCTTGCATGAGGATCCAGTCAGTATTACCAGAGGCATCCACTCCTTCCCTACCTCCTTTACCTCCAGCCTTGACAGATCTGTTTCTTACAGCAGCTTGGGTGTGGTCAAACACTGACAGAGGCTGCCCAGAGAAGAGGCAGAATCTCCATCCTCAGAGACGTTCAAAACCAAAATGGAAATGGTTCTGGGCAGCCTGCTCGAGATGTCCCTGTTCTAGCAGAGGGTTGGAGTAGATGACCACAAGATGTTCCTTCCAACCTCAATGATTCTCTGACAGAGAATCAAGGAGAAGGAGGACTGTTCCTCAAAATACACTTGCTGATGTGGGCACACTCCAGAGAACCCAGAAGAGGCGTACAGAGAAACAAAGCTGCCCATCATTGTATGTGGCAGCTGGGGAAGAAGGAGACAGAGTCTGAGGAACTACAGGTACTGGTGCCCACCTGTCCCCAGTCATATCCTTTAAGATTTTGCAGTGCATCCAGGAGAGGAGAGCAGAGCCCAGGAATAATGCAAGCAGTCTCTGGCCACAGCCTCCCTCATCCACTGGAATTCTTCAGGCATTTCATGCATTTGATCCACTTACTCTGATGACAAAGGCAAGTGACACAAAGCCCTTAAAAACGCTTTGTGGGACACATGCCACTGCCTTGTTACACACAAGAAAAGCATTCTAGCCAGTCCTGCCATTTCTCACAGGACACCAAATTCTCTCCCCCCTCCTCAATAAGGTTTTTCCCACATCCTTGGCCATCCAAGGGACAATTTCTGGCCTCCAAATGCAGACATTCCCCCATCAACTGCAGCCAGCCAATGGCAAGTAGTCAACACTTGTGCCTGAACAATGTACATCTTATTCACCAAAAAATATTAGCCCCAGAGCTTTAGGGAGGGAGGGTCTCCCATCACCACTAGATGGTTTACAAGACTTCTTGCCAGGACACTTTTCAAATTAAAACCAACCAGACAGACAGACACTGTGCCTCACCAGAAAACTCTTTCAGAACACACACACCTGCTCCCAATTCAGGCAGCCATGTAGCCCTTTCCTGATTCCACTTCCTATATGTAATTTTGGTTGCTTATAAATTTAAGTGCAGTCATCTGTCATCATTTCTCCACAAAGAACAGAGCAAATGAGAGCTGTTATACACATTGCACTGTACCTGACAAGAACCTTAGCTGTGTATATAAAGCCAGCACAGATCTTCCCCACTTACATCACCTCACATTTATCAGCACTGTACATCCTTCAGAAATCCAGGCAACCTGAGGAAACTGGATCTGTCTTGCCCACACAACTGCTGCCACCTTCAAAGAAAAGCAGTACATCTAAGATTTGTTTTTAGAAATATCAATTCAACCTGAACACACAGTGTTTTTCCAAGCGTTCTTTATTTGTGCTCTTCTGCATTGCTTCTAGCACTTTCCTAGAGAGACCTCCAGCTTACTGTCACCTGTATTCTCCCAGATATTTCCTCAGTTTTCAGGGCTTTTTTTAGTTCCACTCATATGTTATGATACAATGTTTTTATCATAACCTTACACAACCCATAGTGTGAGTCAGGTTTTCACCTCTTGAGCTTCATGGGTACTCCAGTAGTCTGAACATCACCATCATCAGGACCTGACTATAGTCAGAAAATTACCTTCTGTTTTATCCTCATTAGTATCATCTAGAAGACAAAAAATTAACAGAGCAGTACTACCAAACCAGCTTGCATGTGTAGAGAAGTCACTGGGGCTGTCCAGGGCAGTGCTGACACACCAGAAGGACAGTGCTGACACCTCAGCATCTGTTTCCTGTAAGAACACCTTTCCAAGCTCCCAACACTTGCCCTATGCCCAGCTGGCCACAGGAATTCACCCACACACAGCTCAGCCCACTGTTATCAAAGCCAGAACTGCACAGAGACCCCAGAGAAAGTGAATTCCCTCCAACAGTCAAATTCCCTGCCCCTCTGCCAGCTCCAGGTACAGGCATAGGGCATCAGGCTGTTCCAGAGGAAGCTCCAATACCGACACCTGGGGCTTTAAGGACTTCCTGAGACAAAGCTTCCAAGGTAGAGCTGCTGAGACTCATGCTGCCCATGGCCCTTAGCTCCTCTTTATATAGTTTTTGAACTATATAAAAACCCCATTTCACTTAGGCCTTTCTGTACCCCCATATTCTGCCAGAGTTTATTCCAGAGCTCAGCTACTGCCTGTCTGAAGCCAAGCAACAGAGCCCAGCTACCTGGCTGGAGCTCACAGTACCCGAGCTGTCGTCAGCCTGAGCTAATGTCAAGGTGAGAATGTTTATCTGGATCAGTTCCCTGATTCAACTTACTTCCCAGACATATGGGCCCTGGTCTAATCACATGGACCAGGGTACAAATCCAGCCATCTCTCCTCTCAGCAGGGCAGGTCTGTGGCAAAATATCTACAAAGCTGTACCTTGTTGCTGTTAATCATCTGTAGCTGAGCTTTATGACAGTCATTCTCTACTGAGCAGTTTGGATAACACCCTCTCTGTTCCAGGGGAAATAATCACATCAGAAACAACAAAAGACAATTACTTAAAGCATGATTCAGATACTTATGGTTGATTCCCCCCTCCTTATTTTTTTAAATGGGGACACTAGTAACACTGGATCATCAAAATTTATACTTGGCACTCTTGAGGCACAGACAATTGCATTCCTCCAGCTGCTTGGCATCAGAAAATAAGCAATTTCCAAAAGCAGTGACATCCAGTTCTTGTCCAGATACAACTACTTTCCCCAGCTCAGGTTCCAAGCCCTTCACAAGACTCTCCTAAAGAGGGAGGTGTCACTCTCAATCCCCTACTCTTGAGCTGGTGGGAGTGATATCTTTAAAGAGCTGTGATGCACCCCAAGGTGAGAGCTACACAAAAGGCTCAAGACAAAGCACAAGACACTTCCAACACAAGCAAGATCATTTCTTGGTTCCTTCCAAGGCCATGTGATTGACCATGACAAAGACAAATCAGCACTTCTGTTCAGCACTAGCGTGCTTTCTCTACAGCACGCTCCAGGACTATATCCTTGCCCAGCTGCTCAGAAAAACCACAGTTCAGCCCACCAGCTGCAGGAAGACACCAAATCTGTTGAGGCATCATCAGTTGCAGGGTCTGAGGAAGCTATTTAATCTATTCTCCCTGCTCTCTTTACAGGAAACTACATATCCTCTGCTGAATGGATCTGCACCCAACCTTCCTTTTGGGTACCAAAAAGCATCATCAGTGGTGGTGCTTCTTCCATCTCCCACTTGCAGCACTTACATGGTGGCTTCCACATGCTTGGGTACCAGTCTTGGAGGAAAGAACAAGTCCTGGATTTGAGGGCATGTGGGAAAGGAGATGAGAAACTTTAGGCTTCCATAATAAGTGTAAATAACTCTGATTCTTAAAGTCACTTTAAAGAGACAGAACTTATGACATTGATGGAAGTGACAGAAAAATTCCTAATTTCAATCTCAAAACTCCTAACACAAACTGAAACAACGGCTTAATCAATGCTTGAGTAATTCAGAGCCCTTGGAGGCAGCCTGCCTTGCCAGCTCTCTTCCTTCTGCTCAGCTTCCACAACCAGGTCTGAGGAAGTGCCAGCCCAACACAGCCCAGGCAGATGCCCCTGCAGCCTAAATGACAGACTCACTGCTAACTGCAATCTAGACCTCTTTTTCCATTCATGCAAATTCTAGGCAAATTCCACCTGTCCATACAATATATGGACCCACTGACTCAGGACAGATGGAGACAGAGCAACCCAACATGCCTCCAAAGCACACCTGTGTTTGGGTGCAGCTGAGGTCTCAAGCTTTTGAAGACTTGAGTTTCAGAAGAGGGAACCATCCAGGTTTTTCACTCATCAGCCTTTGGGTGTTTATGCACTGATCAAGGCCTGCCCATAAATACAAACTCACTAAAATGCAGGCATCACCTTCCTTTCCTTCAGAAAAACTTTTACTTACTAAAGCAAGGACTCCCACACACAGTTTGTTCCCTTCCCCTGTCACCCACAAGGCAGCAGAAGCAGCTCACTAACTTCCCAGCCTAGCACCCCAATATCACAGCCCCTTCTTCATCTCCTTCCAAGTCATCAGCATCCCAAATCCAAGCCTCTACACACTAACTGCACACACAGAGCCTTGCTCGATGGCTCTGCTTTGGCATTCACATACAAACTATGTTATTAAGAGATCTCAGATGGAAAATCCCCTTTAAAAAGCATTTTGTTTTCAACTCATTTGAAAACCAAACAGAATTTTCTCAGTCCCTCAATGGAGAGCAAGGGGCTCTTCCTGTGAGCTAAAGGAGGGAGTGTTATGCTCACTGGAGAGGTAGTCCCAGCCCAGGATGATCCACTCCTTTCCAATTCACTAATTTCTTCTGGTTTTCCCTCTTCTTGCAGTCTGGAAGGCATAAAACCAAACCCCTTTGTTCTTTCCATTATTTGGTTACTTTGTGGCCCTTTCTTTTGTGCTACCATGTCCCTTTTGCCAGCAGTGTGCCTTACCAGAAGAGATGAAGAACCAGGCAGAGCATGCTCTGAAAGGGTCTGCTAATGTAGCAATGGCAAGGGACAACTAAACAGGGTCTAAGCAAGTTCCACTGGGCTTCCTCTTCTTGATCACCATGAGATGCTTTTTTCCTCAGAAAGCCTTAGGAAGACCTTCTCTGCATTGTGCTTTAGATGCTCCCCAGAGCAACAGCAGATGGATCCAGCCACTACACGACACCCTGGCAACCAGACAAGGAGCCACTTTCACACCACCCTTTGCAACACACATTGAAGAGAAGACTAAAAAGCAAAGTCCTTCCAGCCCTGGTGATTTACACCAATGCTTCTGAGCTATCAAAACTCTGATCACAAACAACAACACATGGTCAACATACAGTAGAGAACAGCTAATCTCCAACAAATGGCAACTGTGGGCAGCTAAGCAGCTTGACTACTTGTCATTAGACTACAATAATTCAGTTCAAACTATGGATCTCCACAAATAGCATCTATGGAGATACACAAATCAAATTAATTAGGAAATAGATTAGAAGCCATTTCTAGAGCCAAAATTTTAACCTAAATTCAGACAGATGGAAAAAAATTAAACCCTTGATGTTCTCCACATTCAGAAGCTCACAGGATTCACACTTAGGCTGTGCACCAGCAATGGGGATCTGTGTTCAAAGGACAACAATAACAAGAGCTTCTCCTCATACTCACAAAAAATACTGTTGGCAAAAAGAAAATTAGAATTGTCCAGAAGTTTTTGTTAGAGACAGCTTTTCATAACCAAGACGTCTCTGGTACAGTCAGTCAGGCAACTCTATCTCCTTTGAGGACGTGCACATGGAATAATTACCCAGGAAATGACAATGCATTAAGGAAGAGAAAGACAAAAGTAGCCTATATTAATCTTACTCAATAGTTGTCTGGTCCAAAACTCCTGTTACTGGGATTCCATAAAACTGTTGCATAGTGGCAACTGCAGACTGCACAGCTTTTCCTGACTGCAAAGGAGACATCTGGCTGTCAGATGGAAGTAAGTAGCCATAAGTTTTTAACCAACCCTGAAAAAGAAAGAAACAGATGGTAAGATGCCACAGTAAGTTATCAATGTAACAGTTCAGAACATTTCCTCAAAAGAAAAAGTGACAAACTAGCCCAGAAAATTCAGCCATCTTGCTTTTTTTGGTTAGATTTGGTAATATCAGCTAATTCCTAGGAAGGACTGAAGACCCAGCTTAATATCATCTGTCCTGACAGGACAAGACAGACCTGCCACTTAAAAATAAGCATCATCCCTACTGTGCAACCAAAAAAACCACACTCAGAAAGTTTGAAGACCCTGATTAGGTGGATGCTTCCTCAATCAATAGCTAATACAAGCAAGCTGTCAGAAAAGGAAAATAGCCAACTCTCCTCAAGGAGCTCTGTCCTTTTCCCTGCCTCCACCCTAAAATGCAGCCTTAGATAAAACTGCATATCAAACCTGTCAAAATGCTAAGGAGAGCACTTCCAAAAACATACAATTATTCAGGATTTTTTCCTCTCCTCTCTTCCCCTCCCTCACTTTGATACGAGGAGAAACAAGATTATTAAGTAATAATAATAATAATAAAAACTTGTTTTCATAAACTTTTCCCCATAACTTTTCATGCACACCCCCTACTACTTAATTCCTCTGATTGATTAAATTCTTAGACTAGGATTACTATGAGACCAACATACATCCCATAAGCTTTTTCCCAGTCCATCTGACCCACAAGACAATCCTCACCACATAAACATTGATACATCATCTGCAGGACCTGTTCTCTCACTGACAGTATGATTACTCAGGGAAGGGGGAGAGAAGATGCTTGTTCTCTCTTAACATAACACAGCAGCAGGAAAGGGACTCAAGTCAGGAGAGGCACAAGTGGGAGAACAATCCCTGTTTCTTTGTGGCAACAAGAAGATGCCAGAAGCCACCAGGGAGAGAGAAGAGCCTTGCTTCCAAAGCAGGAGAAAGAATCATAGAAGGGTTGGAAAGCCCATCTCATTCCACTCCCCTGCCATGGGCAGGGACACCTTCCACTATGGTCTAGTTGGTTGCTCCAAGCCCTGTCCAACCTGGTCTTGGATGCTTCCAGGGATAAGGGCAGCCATAGCTGCTCTGGGCATCCTGTGCCAAGGCCTCCCCACCCTCACATTCCTTCCCAATATCCTATCTATCCCTGCCTGCTGGCAGTGAGAAGCCATTCCTTGTGTCCTGTCCCTCCAGACCCTTGTTCAAAGTCCTTCTCCAGCTCTCTTGGAGCCCCTTTAGGCCCTGGAAGGGGCTCTGAGGTCTCCTCAGAGCCTTCTCCAGGTGAACACCCCCAGCTCTCCCAGCCTGGCTCAGAGCAGTGGAGCTCCAGCCCTCAGAGCATCTCCATGGCCTCGTCTGGTCTTGCACCAGCAGCTCCTTGTTGATCTCGTGTTGGAAGTCCCAGAGCTGGAGCCAGTGCTCCAGGTGGGATAGGGAAGCCCCACGAGAGCATGGACTGGGCATGCCGAAGTTCACCAAGGGCACATACAACGCTACTAAACACGGACATAACCAATGGCTCCAGACAAAGTCAAGCTGCAAAACTGCTCCAAGAGCATTTGCTATCCCTGCCTTGGCCTCTGACAAGCACAACAATGATGGGACACTCCATTATAACCAACATTAGCTGCCTTCGAGCAGCGAGGGCAGAGCACAATAACCAAAACAGCTCGGAGGGGCTGCCCTCGCGTATCCCCCTTTCCTCCCGGCCGCACTCGGAGGCAGCAGCAGGAACAGGGGACACGATGAGAAGCTGCTCCCGGAGACTGATGCTTATGGTCGCACAGGAAGGGCACAGCTGCTTCTCCGGCCGGTCCCAACTTGCTGAGGCGCGGCCAGAGGAGCTGCGCCCGCACACCCGAGCTCAGCCCGGCCCTGCGGGAGATGATGGAAGGCTTGTAGCGGCGGAGGCGGAGGAACCGCTGCCCGTCCGGCTTTCCGGCCCACCCCGAGACACCCAGCGCATACAGCGGCCCCGCCCGGCCCCGCTCACGGACCTACCCGGCCGGTGCTGGTGTCGGCGGCGGCGCGGAGCAGCGCGCAGAGCAGCGGCAGCAGCGGCCCCGCCGCGCCCAGCGCCCGGCGCGGGCAGCGCGCCATGGCCCCGGCGGGGCCCGGGCCCGGGTCGGCACCGGCGGGGCTCGGAGCGGTCCGGCCCCGGCGCCGCGGCTGCGGCTGCGCGGCTGCCCGGAAGGGGAAGGGGGAAGGGGGACGGGGAAAGAGGAAGGGGAAGGCGGGCAGCGGAATCCGCCGCTTCCTCTGCGGGACGGCCCGGCGGGTCGCCGTGACCGGCCGGCATTGCAAAGTGTGGAATATGCAGTGTATTTTTTAGAAAGGCAGTTCTTCGGTGTGACCATATCCGGAGAGAATGCGATGCCAGCTGCGAGTAGCCCACAGCAGGACAGCTGGAGGGGCAGTCAGCAGGGACGTTCCTCAGGGAATGAGGGCTGTGTCGTGCATATTTACTAGCTAGAGCTTGTGGAAGGCCTTTCCAGATGAACTCCTATGTACCAGAGGAAGCGGGCGGCAGATCAAGCTCAGCCACGAACTTCACCAGTCTCTCTCCTTCCAATTCTGTCCTATTTCCCAGGACACTCCCAGCACATCAGGATCAGCAGGACTCACCCCGATACCGGCACAGCCAGCCCTGTCTCTCACGGGCTACAGGAGCCCGTACCTCCTGCCAGGCCAAATCATAGATCCCCTCCTGTTCCCCTGCAATTCGGTCTCCTTGGGCGGGGATTGCTTGCTGCAGGCAGCCAGTTCTGTCCCTGAGCAGCTTGGCACCTTGGAGCCTCTTCTCAGCTGGATAAGCACTTGGAAAGTACCAGCAGCCAGAAGATCGTCCCTCTGCTGCTTCAGCCCTTCAAGGTCACTCTGGGTTCTGTTCTGTTCTGAGTTTTCTTGTTTTCTTCATTCCCTGTCCTGGATGGGAATGACAAACCCATGCTCCATTTGAGGCACACTGTCTAACTAGAGGGGCTGTGAGGATGGAGGCAAGCAGTGCTCCGTTCCTCTGTCCCCTCTGTCCACCAGCCCCTGCCAGTACTTTGGGCAGAGAGACCGGCTCCCACCCACTCTCACTGAGCCCCTGCAGTTCCGCTCTATAAACTTCAGTGCATTTCTCTGCAGAGACATCCCCATGCTCTCAACAGCACAGTCTATGCCAGCTGACATGGAGCTATCAGATCCTTCCCAGAATCCTTACTGTGATCCCAATGCACTACTAGGATGAACTGATCTTTGTTTTCAAAATGATAGAACTACAGAGGTCTGGTTAAATTTTCTTAGGGGTGTGAGTTTAACTTGGTTCCTGTCATCAAAGAAAGCTCCTGGGAGTCTGGGTATAACAGCACATTCTATATTTACATCCTAAAGAA
>NC_031788.1:1688610-1700822 GCF_001522545.3 Parus major
GTGGCTCTTCGTGACTCTGAATTTTCCCCAGCTGCCCCAGTCTGCACTGGTTTGTACTGGTTTATTCTCCCCGCTGCCCAGGTAGAGGAGCTCCTCTACCCCCGCTAAAGGACACGTAATGATTCACATAGACATGTCTCAGTGGTATGACATGAAAAAGAAAGTAACTTTATTTTCTCACTCTTGCATTTATAGATACTTGACAATGACCAGGGATTGGGTAATTAAGTTACCACTTTCCCATTTACACTAGTCATGCAAAACATCCATCAAAAGATGTTTCTTGGAATGAATGTGTAAACAACTTATGTTTTAGTTACTTTCCTGGGAAAGTAATTTAAACTATGAAAACAAGATCAGAAGGCTTAGTTTTCAGGGTGACATTTCAGCCTTTCTTCTTTAAAAAAAAAAAGGAAAAAGAAAAAAGAACAGAGAAAATGAACAATATTCTAAACAATCAAAAAGGAAAATAACAAAGAAAATAAACAATGTTCTCAACAATCAGAAGGCTCTAGTTTCAGGGCGATATCTCACCCTTTCTCTGTTACAGAAAAACCACAACAAAAATGAAAACATTTTCAGCATCAGTGTCTGCTTGTGGATGGGACATGGGCGTGATCACTCACGTCATCTGCATCTGCGTCATCACCCAATGGCCCATCCATTTGATGACTTTCAATTTGGTCACAGTCTCCGACTTGCTCGTTGCCGGATGCTGCCTTTGCGGTCGCCGGTCAGGACGAACACACCTTGCAGGTACCCAGTGTACCCCAGTGTCCGTGGATACACACACATACCCACAAAGTGATGAGGGCATAGGGACCTTCCCACTGTTTGGTGACTAAATTCCTCACTCGAACCTTTGCTCGAGGCTGATGCGGCTCATCCGAAGCCCACAATGAAAGGTGATGGATCAGCATGACTGGGTTATTGGAGTTCTGCGGAATTGTGAGGTGATTGAGGGTATATAAAGCTTTTCCCAACCAACTGGGCGGGATTTCACCCTGCATTCCCCGTTTTTTGCTTCCGTAGAACTTGCTCTAGTGCACCATGAACATGTTCTACAATAGCTTGACCTCTCAGAGAATGAGGGATACCAAACTTGTATGACACGCCCCACAACTGCAGGAACTGCTGCACCTTCTGAGAGGCGTAAGCAGGACCATTATCGGTCTTCAAAGCAGAAGGTATGCCAAAAACAGCAAAAGCCTGCCTCCAGTGGGCAATGACATCACAGGTCTTTTCTCCTGTGTGAGCAGAAGCCCACATGGCAGAGGAGAGAGTGTCCACACTGACGTGCACATACCGGAGCCAACTGGACTCGGCAATCTGTGTGACATCCGTCTGCCAAAGCTCCAAGGCCCTAAGGCCTCTGGGGTTTACCTCTGCTGGCAAAGGCACAGCAAGTGCATGGCAATTGTCACAAGACTCAACAATGGCATGGGCCTCAGCAGATGTCAACTGGAACTGCTTCTGCAAAGTATGTGTGTTCTGGTGGAAAAACCCATGCGATGCCTTGGCCTGAGCGAGCGTATCAGGCTGAGGTGCAACCCACGCCAGGTTAGCCAACTTGTCAGCCCTCGAGCTACCTTCTGCAATGAACCCTGGTAAACTGGTGTGACTCCTCACATGCAGAACATAGTATGGATGCCCCCGGGCCTGAATGGCACACAGCATGGTCTTCAGTAAATGAAACAAGGCAGGATTGCTGACTTCCTTCAAAACTGAATGACCCGACCGCTGGGCTATGTTGGCCACATAGGCAGAATCCGTGACCAGATTGAAAGGTTCCTGGGAAAATTTCTGAAATGCCATGACAGCAGCCTGTAATTCCAGACCCATCCTCATGACCTTCCAAAACTGCTATTCAGATCTGTCCTTCCAGGTAGCAATGGAACCCCGAACTGGCAGTAAAGACAGCGGGTCCTTGCACAGGCTCCTGACTTTTGCCAAGTCATGTGCAATGGTGCATCTCAAAAGGTTATCTCACCTTTTGGCATCGTAGCTGGTGCAGATGTCCTGTTGAGGAGGTGGCCCCTCCCTGGCTCCTAGAGGATGTGGCCAAGCAGTGCCACAGGCCCATCAGGGAGCAGTGGCACAGGCCCCGTGGATCCCTCGAGCAGCCCCGAGCTGGTGATGATGGGGGAAGGGAGGTGACAGAATCAGCCTGGGAGGGGCAGATCCCCATCCCTGGGCACCCCGGGACCTGCAGGGTTTAGAGACACACTGGTGAGCGGTGTGCAAAGGGGGGGTGCGGAAAGGGTCCCTGGGGTGTCCCCAAGGGGATGACAACCATCCCTGCCCTTGGCAGCACCAAGTTTGCTGTGACTATGGTGGAGGTGGCCCAGGGGTGCCCCAGGGCTGTCCCTGCTGAGTCACAGCCACCAGGAAATGGACAGGTCCCTTCTCGGTGTCTGTGTCCAGGTGAGGCATCACAGAGCAGGCTCTGACATCACAGGGAGTATATATGAAATCCCAGAGTGGGCTGTGACCTCAGAGTGGCTGTGTGACACTCTGATCTGTGCTGATCAAACATCACTGAGGGATGTAAGATGTCAGATCAGTGACATCACAGGGTGACTGTGTGACATCCCCAAGTGAACTGTGACATCACAGAGTGGCTGTGTGACCTCACAGGGCCAAGGACTGACATCCTAGAGTGGACTATGATGTCACATGAGAGCAGAATGACATCACATATTGGGCCGTGACATCACACATTGACCTATGAGACCATAAAACAGGATATGACATCACATGACAGCTCAATGACATCACAGAGTGGAGGTCTGTCATCATAGAGCAGACGGTGACATCACAGAGCAAGCTGTAACCTCGCAGAGTGGCCGGGTGACATCACAGGCCTGTGGTCTGACATCAGAATGCAACCTATGGCATCACAGGCACCTGTATGACATCACAGAGTGGGTTGTGACATCATAGAGGGGGGATGTGTGAAATCACAGCGTGGACTGTGACATAACAAGCAAGACTCTGACATCTCAGGTTTCATAGAGTGGGTTGTGACCTACAAGGGCACCTGCATGACATCACAGGGTGGCTATATGACATCACAAAGAAGGCTGTGACATCACAGAGCTGTGTATGACATCACAGGTTGAGGTAGGACATCATAGAGTGCCCTAAGACATCACAGAGCCTGTGTGTGACATCACAAAGTGAATGACATTCCAGAGTGAACAGTGAGGTCACAGGTTAGGTGAATGGTTTGTGACCACACAGAGTGAGCTGCAACATCACAGAGAAGGCTGTGACATCATGGGGGGGTTATGAGATCACAGAGCAGAATCTGTCATGATGGAGTGGATGGGCATGACATCACAGAGCAGGCTGTGACATCGCAGAGCAGGCTGTGACATCAGGGAGCTACTCTGTGACATCATAGAGTGGCTGTTCCACCACAGAGAGGACCTGGAGGTCACAAAGCACACTCTGACATGATAGAGGGGGAGCTTGTGAAATAAGAGAGTGGTCTGTGACATCACAAGAGCAGATCTGTGTCAGCACACAGCAGGCTGGGACATCACAGGGAGGTTGTGTGAGGTCACAGGGCGGCTGTATGAGGTCACTCCACCCCTGCCCCGCCTCAGTGACCTCCCCCTTACCCCCCTCCCCCAGGAAGTCCACCCCAGACCCTGCTGAGCACCAGGGAGCACTTCCCTGCTGTCCCCAGCACATGGCCAGGGACATCCCCTGGAAACACCCAGCAGCACTCACCAGCTCCCTGGGAACAACAGGGGACACCAGGGATGCGGCTACCCAAGAAACCAGGGGAGGCACTGGCCTTGGGAATTGCCAAAGCCTGGGAGCTCTGTGCTTCCCAAGGGCTTGGAGAGAGGAGGAGAGGATGCAGGAAGGAGCAGTGCAGGAAGCCTGAAAGCCAGAGATGGAAGGCTGGTGATCCTGGGTACATGAGGAGTGTTTGTGGGTTTAATGATGGCCCTGGTATCTCCTCCCACGCTCTGGGGATGTTTCAGGTGGAGGAACATTTCTGATGAGCAATGTGCAGAGAATGAGCTCTGGAACAGGTAACGGTGGAATTGCCCTGGGATGGGAAAGGCAGGAGAGGGTTCTGTTTCGGGAAAGGGAAGCTGAACAGAATTGCTGCCCCATCGTGGTGTTTCCCTGTTGGCAGCTTGTGGGGAGAGTGCAGGCTCTGCAGCAGACAGAGCGTGGTGCTGGGAGCACAGGAGCAGGCCAGACAAAGAGGGAGGTGAGCAAAATCCCTTGGCTTTTGACTTGCCTGTCTCTTGATACTGAAATTGATATGAAAACAAATTTTCTGACACCACTGGAAGAATTAGAAAGCAGGCATTGTTTATAGCAGTGCTGAACACACAGAGGACATCTCCTCCAATCAGGTGTCACAGGAAACTTTCCAACAAGGCATTTATTCCATTATGTTCATACATATTCATTCCAGGTTGCACATAAACATCACTTTCCTAGAAGTCATTTCCATGCATCTGCCTCTTACTGGAAGGCCTTTGGTGCAGGGTCTCTGCTCTAAAGGGGTCTTTTTGGATCTTTGTTTTATCAATAATGGGATGGGGCTACAGATAGGCACTTCTTGAGCTTTTTTATTCATCATCATTTCATTCATTGAGCATCAGCCTCATCAATACAAGGTGAAGCACAAAAGATGTTGAAAGGTCTTGCCATAACTGCAACAGCCAAACTTTCTTGGTTACAATGCCTTTTTAAAAACTTCCTAGCAAACAGCATAGTGATAAAAGCTTACAAGCCTTTGCTTAAGCCAATCATTAAAATTACACATACACTTTGCCTCTAACAATGCTAGGTTGTCATAGCTTAAAAACAATGGTTAAAACTTCATTATTAAACTTACAATTTTCTATTATCTTGCTTATCATATTTTCTAAGGCCTATCTCTACACAGCTCAAAATTACAGCCTTATTGTTTCCTGTCATTGAATATCTGCATTCTTGCATTCTTCTACTCTGAGATCTGCTTTCACACAGCTTCTGAGTTTTCTACCTTTCCTATTTACCACAATGAAATCTTCTCAACAGCTTTGTCAATTATTAATTACCTTGCGTTATACAGTGCATTTTTCCTCATCTAGCAAAACAGCATTACAAGTTTTCTACACAAGTTAGATCAACAAATGTTGAAACTTTTTATGTCCTGGGGTGACTTTATGATATTTGTATCCCCAATTGCCTGGTTTATGTTTTATGTTAAGTTCTGCACCTTTAAGACTGGCTCTGAGAGCAAAAGGGAGAGAAGAAGAAGCCACAATTTGTGTTGAGGAAAACATCACTCCCTGGCATCCTGCTCCTAGACTGTGGTGTCTGCAGCACGGACAGACAGCAGGACAGAGCTTCTCTTTTATGGTTAGTTAGTTTTAGCTAGCTGAGGCAGAGGAGTTCCCTGGACTTTTTATTCCTTTTTTTTTTTATCTGTTCAAACGTGCTCTGGACTGAAAAAAAACCCAGCCAAACTGTGACACCTCAGGCACCCCACCAGGGCCTTGGCCTCTGCACTTCCCAGCACCAGAGGGACTGATAAGAACCTGAGTGAGCTGAGCTACACCACATGAAAAGGATTTTTATTTTCCTGGATTTGCCATCTCATCGAACAGTGAGAGGTTTTATTGTTTAATATTATTCAATTTCTGTTAAATAAACAGGTTTTTTCCACTTCTCTACAAGGAAATCTCTTTTTCCTGAAACAGTTGGGGGGAGGGGCCGTTTGAATTTTGCTTTCCTGGGGGAATCTCATTTGTAAGTTCTCTCCCAAATTTGCCCTAAATTAAGACAAATACACTTAATATATTTTTTTTTCTTAATTAAGGCACTTTTTTTGCTTGTTTTAAACGTTTTTACTTTAAACTACGGCACTTGTAATGTTGCAAAAGATCTGGTCAATTCCAAGGACGTAAGTCAAATCCCATAGTAAGTGCTATTTCTTGATATGTTAAGTCTCACCTGTTCCAAGGCCTAGAGTAAATGCCTTTATCTGTGTCTACATTTGCATATGCAACCTTGGGATAAGCAGACAACTGCACAAGATCCCATGATCTCTCTATAAGATTTTGAGAATTCTCTGTAACTTCATTCTTACATCTTTTCTTGGACTACAAAGGCTTCCTTGATGGATCTGTACATCATCTGTCACACACACAGAAGTATACAAGGTACTACTATTAATATCACCACCAAAAACATCAATACATATAAACCTATCTTGCAAAGCTCTCTTAACAAAGGTGCAAAGCTCCATCCCTCAAACAAATTGTATTACCACGATCCATCATCTCTTTTGATTTGACATGTTAAAATCTTTCTGTTTTGTCTGCTTTTATAGATGCACTCGGAGTGCTCAAACAAGTTCATACAACACAACCCTTCAAATTCCTCACAACCATGTCCATGTGCCAGTAAAAGATAATCAATTTCTGCTCTGTTTTGTAGGGTGGCATGTCTAACACTGCGTATGTCTGTCAGCACATCACAGATTGCAATGGATGTGGCATTGGTCTGTTTACTCAGCCAACATCCTACCTGATCTAATTGTTTCAATGCCATGGCTGAAGTTAGTTGGGCTAAAAGCAAACCTGCTGAAACCCTTCCCACAGCATTATAGGGTCTAAAATTGGTCTTACAATTTTCTTTATATTGATAGGCAAACCTTTTTACCCTATGTTTTTTCTTAATGACTGCTATAGCACTAGGTGCTAGCACAGTGAGCACTCCAATACTACATGGACCACCTTCAAGGTGGAGGAACTTGGGAAGAACTTAATTCAATCTTACGCATTCTTTTTTTCTTCTGAAGAAATCCAGCTAATATGAGCAGCTGGTATAGGGATATGGGAAAAGGAGAACAGGCCCAGCCCTTAAGGGGAAGAAGAGGGGAAGACACCTATTGCTCAGCCTGATTGGAAACAGAACAATGAGGTCAGATGCAGAAACATGAGATACTATAGATCATTAATCATTAAAGGTATTTGGGAGGCAGTTCCTAGGAGTAGTAATGTGAGGTTGGCTTTTGACAGCCAACAAGAAAAAGATGAAACTCCCAGTGCTTGGTTAGCAAGACTGAAGTGAATTTTTCAATTGTATTTGAGTGTAGATCCTGAGAGGGCAAGTGCTAGTGAGAGTGCAATTTGTGACAAGAGCATAGAATGGCATTAGAAGAAAGCTGGAGAAGATAGAGGACTGGCAGGAGAAAAGTTTGAATGAATTATTACGAGAAGCACAAAAGGTGTGTTTCAGAAGGGAGGAGAAGAAGATGAAGTCAAAGGCAAGGACCATGGCTGCAGTTGCTAGAGAGTCAGGATAGGGAAAGAGGAGCAAAGAGGAACAGCTAAACAGAAAAGGGAAGAGACTCCCGAGTTGTACAAGGGCCCCTGGGAGGGGGAGTGTTTCTACAGCAAGGAAGAAGGTCACTTTGGAAAAAAAGAAAAAGTTCTTTCACTCAAACTATATCCTTTCGGAACTTTGGAGACACTGGACCTATCTGCCCCTGTATCAACTAAAAATTCATATTCCTCGCTCTGATGGCCCACTTCCAATTTTACCAAGGGTTCTTTTTTGATGTTTCATGTCATCCCTCAGAGCATAGAACCCTTGACACCCCTAATCATCACCTTTTAATATTTTCTCTAAAGTGTCTTGTTCCCTTGCTATGTACTCATCCTGCTGCCTTTTCTTACAAAACCTCCTAATATGTCCTCTCTCATTGCAGTAATAACATATTAATTCTGACCTTTGTACCTTTTTCTCCTCTCCATCCCTCCCTTCCTTTTCCTCCTCCTACCTCTTCAATTCTCTTCTGTCATCTCTTTTGGCTGCTCCTTTTTCTCCCCCCATGCTCTCTTTGGCCACCGCTATCATTATTTTTGCTTTCGCTTTTGTTTTCTCCTCTTCCCTCCTTAAATAAACTTTATGTGCTTCTCTCAACAGTTCATTCAACCCCTTTTCCTGCCAATCATCCAATTTTTCTAATTTCCTTCTTATATCCACCCACGCCTTGGTCACAAATTGTATTTTTACTAGAACCTGTCCTTCTGGGCTCTCTGGATCAACACTCAAGTATAACTGAAAGTTTCTTCTTAACCTTTCTAGCCACGCACTAGGTGTTTCCTCCTTTTCCTGGTGGCTATCGAAGGCTAAGTTTGCATTATTAGCTCTTGGTACCACCTCCCTTATACCTCTAATTATTAATGTTCTGTAGTCCCTCATATTTCTTCCTCCCTCTTCCTCATTAGGATTCCAGCTGGGATCCTGATTTGGAACTTTCTCCTCCCCTCTGGGGCCAATTCGATTTTCCCTCTCCCATATTCTCATTGCGGCAGCTCTAATCAATTGATTCTCTTCTGGTGGAAACAATATATTCAATATTGAATTCAATTCTTCCCAGGTATACACGCTGGGACCTAGGAATTGATCCAACTGATTAGAGATTCCAGTTGGATCTTCCAATAAGGCTTTCATCTCTTTCTTAAAGTTTCGTACCTCCGAGGCGGTTAGAGGGGCATTTACAAACCCTGTACTCCCTCTTGCACCCCCCATGGGTACTTCCCGCAATGGGAACAACCTTTCTGATATTCCACTTCTGTTCTCATTCCTTTTTGCCTGGAATCTTGTATTATATCTATGTCCCTTCCTCATCCCAACTCTGTTTATCAGAGACTGGGAGGGATACAGGGATGTTTGAGTTAATTGATTGAGAATCAGTCGATTGGGTATTTGGAGATCCTGATGGAACTGCAAGGATGTTAGGAGGGGGCACTGGTGGAGGAGTTAGGGTTGAAATCTCCATTGGTAATCTTAAAGAGGGTATCAATGTCACGGTGGAGACAACAGGGAAATTAGAAGCTCTGTATAAAGAAGAAGTGGGTTCTAATATTGGGTATGAGGATACAGATGAGGGTACCAGAGGAGCTTGAGGCAGCGTGGGGTAAGATGTTAATGGTAGAGGAGGAGGATGATGCACTATAGGTGGAGTTGGAGGTGGTGTGAGGTTTTCTAAGGGATCCCATTTCCTCTCCAATTTATCTTCCTCTCCTTTTCCAGACTCTTTAGTTACCTTATATACTTTAACCTCTCCCCCCTTCTTATCATCATAAAGCCAACAATTAGCGTATTTTATTTCCTCTTCATCTGATGTTTCTCTTAAACTTACATGCTTATTCAAGGCTAGACACAACCATCTCTCTCCTAACCCATACCAGGGACAAAACACTGGGCCCTCAGGAATGCTTTCTTCTGGCCATATTTCCGTGCAATATCTTATCATTTTTACTTTATCCAACTCCTTTAGCATTTCCTCCTTTTCCCACTTACTCAACATTTTCCCCAGTGAGCTATTTGGAGGTATTTCTCTTGGCACCCTTTCTTGTCTATTTTTCCTACTTTTACTCTTTCCCACACATTGCCCCATGTTGCCTTTTTATATATCAGAGTAGAAACAAAATGGCAGGCAATTGAAAATAATAATTAAATAAAAATACGATCTATGAATATAATTGGGTAGAAACAAAATGGCGGACAACTGAAAACAATAATTAAATAGAAATATAATCGAGTAAAAACAAAATGGCAGATAATTGAAAACAACAATTTAAATGTAATTGAGAAAAACAAAATGGCAGACAATTGAAAACAATAATTAAATATTAATGTAATGAGTAAAAACAAAATGGCGTACAATTGTAAACAATAACTAAATATAACTGTAATTGTGTAGAAACAAAATGGTGGACAATTGAAAACAATAATTAAATATGAATGTAATCGTGTGAAAACAAAATGGCAGACAATTGTGAACAATAACTAAATATAAATGTAATCAGGTAAAAACAAAATGGTGGACTATTGAAAACAATAATTAAATATAAATGTAATAGAGTAAAAAAAATGGCAAACAATTAAAAACAATAACTAAATGTAACAGAGTAAAAATAAAATGGCGAACAATTGAAAACAATAAATATAAATGTAATCGTGTAAAATCAGAATGGCGGACAATTGAAAACGATAATTAAATATAAATGTAATCATGTAAAAACAAAATGGCGGACAACTAAAAGTAGTTAAATAACAAAATTAATATGTCCAACCAACAAGTGACCTTCACAGCTCAAAATGGCTGCCTTCTCAGCGATATAGCCACAGTAACGAAATGGCCACCCTTCCAGCCACCTAGCCTATTATACAAAATGGCTGTTCTGTCAACTACCCAACCAGCAACGAGATGGCTGCCCTGCCAGCCACACAATCCACAGCCAGGGGATGATCTGGAGACTCTTGGCTGAGCCTCACCCCAGAACTACATCCCCTGGAGTGCTGAAACTACTCCAAATACTCAGCTTAATAACCAGTTACTAAATTAACCACACAATCCAATGTAACAACAAAGAACTCGCAAATGACCAACTCAAAATTTTGTCGCGGTTCTTTCAGATCTTAATGTAACAACAAAAGAACTTGCAAATGACCAACTTAAAACTTTTGTCGCAGCTTACAATGATAATCCTACAATGACAGGCTCTAAAACCATACCCTCCTAAATCCTAATGACTAGGAGGTCAGGAGGTCCTTGCCACAATCAGTGGCCCTTTTTCCCCTCCCCAGGGTCTCCGTATTGTGAGGTATGGACTCCAGTCCTTGCCCCTTATCTTAAGGGTTCCCTGAATCCTCTGTTTCCCCCTATGAACCCCAAAAACACTGGGTGAGGTTCCTAGTTCGGGGTCCTAACTCCCCAGGTTGTCCCTCAACCCTCGAGGAGCACAACCCCCGGAGTGAGTACCCCCTTTCTCCCCTGCCTAGAGAAAGGTTACCTCCCCACCTCCGGGTCCTAATTCCCCAAATGGTCCAACTCACAAAAACCTTCCCACCTGGTCCTAACAACCAAGGGGACCCTCCCACAGTCAGTGGCCTCTTCCCTCTTAAGTCTCCACACTGTGGTGTACAGACTCCGGCACCTTCCCGGCCTTAAGGGCTTCAGAGTCCTCTCCCAAACTTCCTAAGCTCAGGACTCTCAGTTGGGTTTCTGGGGAACCCCTCTCTCAGGTACTGTTCCAGGCTCTTTGGGGTCTCTAGGGGTCACCCTTCTCCCTTCTCTGGGTCCCTGGGGTTTGCCCGTCTCCCTCCTAGCCTAAGGGGGTCCCTCCCCCTTCACCCCAACACCTTACCGGTCAGGGTTGCTCCCTGGAGAGGGGGGGTCCTCCTCGCCGGGTTGTCACTCCTGCTGGTCTTTGGGTTTTATCAAGCAACCCTTCCATGGTCCCGACGTAGTCCGGGGTATATAAAAAGAAGATGTGCGCCACCCAAATCTGTGCTGCTCCAGGACCACCTCTGGGCGTGAATACCCCGGACGAGCCCCCAAAAACTTTCAAAAACATTCAAAAACAGGGTCTGGACTCTTGCTGGATGTCAAAAAGACAAGTAGCCAAACCTTCTATTTGATAACTCAAAAAAAAAAAAAAACAACAGGAATTGGAACCCAGGCTAGCCTGAATACCCTCAATTGATAACCCGGAAAGGAGAGCCCCCGAACACAGCTGTGCAAGAGGTTAAATATGGCCCGATCCCCAGGGGAGGGCACAACCCAGGGTCCAATGGCAGATCTCGGGAGGACGAGTGAGGAGAGGCAGTTACACTCTGAGGGACCCATGGGGATACAATGGAGGCAGGAATGTAACATAACCACCAATGAAGTATCGAGGCAGGAATGGTAGACATGAAGGGTCTGGAAGAAGAGGTGGGGTTTACAATGATGAATAGGGGGTAGGGGCAGGGTTAAGGTGATTGATAAAGAATGTTCAGGAAAACTAGGAGGGGTCTACACAACGGACAACTGGGGTCAAAACCAACACAGTTAATAGGGGGGGAACAAGAACAGACCAACAAAACCAGCAATTACAATCATCCAAACCCTAGTTTAACACTATATAAAAGAGTTCGTTCAAAACACTTCTAACATATTTATTATAAAATTAAAGAAGAAGGAGGTGTAAAATGGTGCTATGGGTGCTAAAATGCCTCAAGAAAGCACCAAAAAAGGCCAAGCACAACATTCCCCTCAGGCCTGGGCTGGCTGTCCAGCAGCTCAAGGAGAAGAGTTCTCCAGCAGCTCAGGGGAGCAGCAGTAGCCCTCCTGCTGATGCACAGCCTGTGGAGCAAGGGGTCAGTGGCCCAAATGTGTCCTTTGGAAATCA
>NC_031788.1:1702187-1704184 GCF_001522545.3 Parus major
TCTGTCCCTGTCCCCTGTACTGGGCAGCCCAGCTCTGGGCCCAGCACTCCAGGGCTGCCTCACTGGTGTGGAGCAGAGGGGAAGGATCCCCCCCCTCCAGTGGCTGTGTCCCAGCTCCCAGTGCAGCCCAGGATGCTGTTCTGCACTGCTGCAGGAGCACATTGCTGGCCCATGGGCATTCTGTGTCCAGCACGACCCTGCCATACTTTAGTTTTCCAACTGGGTAGATCCCAGCAGATACTGATGCCTGTGGTTTTTGCTTCTCAAGGAGAGGACTCAGCACTTGTCATTAAGCTGTCACCCCTGTTGAACTGTCATCCCTCTGGGTGGCAGCACTTCTCTCTGGCAGATCAGCCGCTGCTCCTGGTTTTGTGGGAGGGCACACTCTGCTCCATCACCCGGTTTACTAACAAAGGTGTCCAAAAGGACTGTACTCAGCATTGTCCTCAGGGGTACACCACTAGGCTTCGTGCCAGTGATCATCAGGGATCCAAACGGATCCTCTCTCTCTGGATCACTCTCCTCAGGTGCTGTTGCATTAACAAAAACAACACTATCTGATGGCCATGCAGGTGCAGCAGCCTCAAGGACACACTGCTTCCTTAAATTCTTGCAAAGCTGAGTATACCACACACCAAGTAATAGTATCATCAGGGTGAATATTGTGATGAGTAATTTGGTGGGTTTGTGAACATTAACCAAACTTCTGCAAGTGAGTGAGGTCATAGGAACCATGTGATGGGTACCAGGGACAAAACTGATGCATATAAGTGGCTGTATAAATCTTTGGGATTGGAGTTTATATCCTTGTTCCCAGGTGATACACAACACACAGTTTTTATGCAGCTTTTGGTATTTCATTGCACTTTGCCCCACTATAAGAAATGCTTCCCAACTGCTTGCACAGGCTAGCCTGCTCTACAGCCAGCGATAAAAGGAGCTCCTTGATCAGCAGAACACACCCACTGATGGTTCAGCTGGAGTACACCACAGGACTGGATCACATCAGTAGTAATGAAACCCCTGTTAATTGGGAACCATTTGTGGCATATGAATATGAAACACAAACTAGAAGCAAGTGAATCTGGTTTATTACAAAGTTAAGACAGTATTTATGCATTTCAATGTGAGAAACTGTGTTCAGCAGTTTGCTCAAAAGCTGAAGTCCTGTAATAAATCTGTCATTTTGACAGTTTGTTGTTATTCTCTCAAGGTTTACAGGCTTGACAAACAGGACACCTCTCCTGTTTTCAGATCATGTGTAATCAGCTTTGTTCCCCATTTTTCAGCATTGAAATGAGAATCTCACAAAGGTGAGAATCAAGAGATGCCACCTGATATTGGCTACGTGCTTTTGCTACGATGGGAATTCCTCAACAGATGAAACCAGATAACAGTTCTGCACATACATCTCATAAAACACAAGAATTTTTCTACACTTGGGATATCAAACACATTCTCCTACAGGGCAAGCTGTAGTGAAAAGGGCATATTATATATTGAAAAACATGCTACAAAAACAAGAGGGGAAATCAGATAGGCATGCTCCCTCAGGAGCAGCTTGACAAAGCAATCTATGTTTTAAATTTTTTTCATCTCTCCACTAGAGATCACCATCCAAGATGCCTAGGTCAGACCACTGATGGAGAAGTTTACCCAGAAATTACATACAAAGATGTACACAGTGGTCAGTGGAAATGTCCAGTTCCACTGTTAGCTCAGGGGTTATGCATGTGCTTCTTGGCCCACAGAACCATACTGGCTTCCAGTGAGATATATCAAACCCAGCCAAGGACCTTTAATACTCTTTTATATTTCAGCTTATTAAGGCATCTCCTTATTTCTCTCCTCATCTGAAGCTTAATTCCTTTCCTCACTGGCTTTGATAGTTTATGGTGTCTCTTTACATGTTGATCATTCTCTCTTCCCCTCTGTCTGGACAAAGGATTAATCTGCAAATCTGTCTTGGTTCTAGAAGACAGGTGTCTGCTAGGGAG
>NC_031788.1:1705344-1728064 GCF_001522545.3 Parus major
GAACTGGAGCCCTGCTACCTCTTCAAAAGCCGGAAACCAAAGAGAAAGAGAAATTCCCAGGCTTAAGTTTTAAAGGGTGGTGTTTACAGGTTGATCTCACTTTTCAATGGTGAAAACTACTGTCAGCTGTCAGAAATGGCCAGTTATTGGCCAGGAGAAAAACTCCCATCGGCCTCCAGCAGCCTAAACTTCCTTAGGTGTTTCTTTTTGTTTTCTTAAATGTCAATCTATCACACATGGAGAGGGGAAACTGTGAGGAGAAAGGAGCAGCAGAGACAAGTGTTACAAGCTGACAGCCATCCACATTCCCCATCTCGTGCACTGCTCAGGGGGAGGAGGTAAAAGAGTTGGGAGTGAAGCTGAGCCTGGGAAAGGGAGGGTAGGGAGAGGTTTTCAGAGGTTGTCAGTTTTGTTCTTATTTCTCATTTTCCTACTCTGTTTAATTGGTTATAAAATAAATTAATTTCCCCAAGGTGAGTCTATTTTGACTGTGACAGTAATTGGTGAGTGATCTCCCTGATGCATGGGATTTTTATCACATTTTCTCCCCTTTTGATCAAAGGGGAAGTGATGGAAATGGCTCAGCAGGCACCTGGCTAGCCAAAACTGACCCCCCACAGTTCTCCAAAGTCCTTCATCACCACCTCCACCTTCCACACCCATTGCCCATGACCTCTCCATGTCCCTGACTCCACTGTCAGTGAAGGGTCTACCAGCACTGCAACATTTATTTTGCACTTTATTTACTGCACAGTCAAGATGTGCACAGGTTACCCTGTGATGTCCAGTGGGCTGGGCCCTCGTCTGATGCCAAAACTCCCCCAGCAGAATTGGACAGTCTGGGATTGCCTGCGGCAGGTCTGTGGCAAGTCCACAGTGAGTCCACAACAGGTCCATGGTCTCTGATTGGCACCTGGTGGTCCCTTGGCCCAGGTGCTGTGCCCTTTGGTAAGGCCTTCCTCACTTTCTGCCCACATGGTTCTTCAGTGTCACCAGCACTTTTTGTGCCTGCTTCAGGACCTCCTCCTCATCCACGCTGGGGAAGGCTTCACTGGGGGTCATGGGGAAGGGATGGTAACTTGGGTACTGTGTGGCCTTGCTGTCCATGCCACAGTCACACAACCACTGCAAGTCCAGGACAAGGCCCCTCAGCTCTGGCTCCTCCACCTCCAGCCTTTGGGCCATACTCATCAGCCCCCCATGGCCCTCAAAGGCTTCACCACGGCAAAGTACAGCCGCCACCAGTGCCTTCTCTAGGGCCTGGTGCACTTTGAAGAGCACCCAGTTGGGGCAGCAGTGCTGGACATCATTATGGGCTGCCTGCAGGTCACTCGTGGCCTGACACAGCCAACGCAGGGCCTCGGGGACGGATGGAGTCAGGGCCATGAGCTCCTCACTGCTCAGCCAGGACCCACGACCTCCCTGTCTGTGGTGCTTGGCAGCACTCGCAGGTTTGTATTGGTCCCGGAGCCGTGGGCAAACCTTTGGCCGCCTGACACCACACAGAGGCCTCAAGGTTGCCAGGCTGGGATCCTTCCATGGCCCCTCTTCTGCCACAGCCTCCTCCTGCAGCCTCTTCTCTGGCTCTGGTGCAGTGCCCACCAGTGCCACGTTGTTCTCCTCCAGAACCAAGGCCACGTCCTGTGGCTCCTGGCAGACCAGCATTTCACGCAGGATGGACAAAGCGTGTGCCTCCAGCTGCCCACCCAGGATGTTATTGATCACCTGTGCCAGCGTCTCCACAACCCTCAGCTGGTGCCGGTTCAGCACCATCTCTGCATGACGGATGTAGAGGAGCCGCTGGGCACCACCAGACGGGCACACATGAATAACCTGTGACTGGGAGCTGCCCTCCACCTTTGCCCCACCATGCACCAGCACAGTGTGGATTTCTTTGCAGCACTGCACTTTCAGCTGCTCCACTGCCATACCACCATTCCCCTCTATTCCCGTCACAGCCTTGCGGCTCTGCCACTGCAGCAGAGACTCCAGCCCCAGCCTAAACCACGGGGATACCAGCAGGGTCTGCAGACGGCTCTGCACAGCACACTGAGAGCCGAAGTGACATGGCTGTGGACCACCCTCCTCCAGCTGCTGCTCTGTCACCTCTGAGAGCATCTGTGGCCGCAGGTGTGGTGGCAGCCTTTGAAGCAGCCACCTGGCATTACACCCAGACACCGGCAGCGCAGCCATGAATACAAAGGTCTTCTCCAGGGCCTGAGCAGTCTCTGAGGGCACACAGTCATTGAAGCACAGTCTGTGGGACAGCTCCAGGCAGTCAGCAGTGCTCAGCAGGTACAGCTCAGCCACAGTGGAGAAATCGGGGGACTCCGGTTCTTCCTGCAGCAGTTGGAAGAAATGCCGTGTGGTCAGTAGGACTGTCTTCTTCTGGCTTTTGGTAAGAGTCCCACTGCCATGGCTCTCCTGGTAGATTTGGACCAGGACATGACTGTAGTGAGTCAGTGTGGGGACCAGCATGACACCAAGGTGTTGCAGGAGATTTCCAAAGGCAGCCACGTCAGGGTGAGGCGTGACGAGGTAGGGGGAAAAGTCAGCCTCGTCCGGGAGCGATATCACCACCTGCTGTGGCCTGGCCATGTCCCCTGACTTGGCCAGCACCACGGGCAGCTCAGCGAGGTGCTCTGCATCCACCTCTTTCAGATGAGTCTGCAGGAAGCTGTACATCCTCTGGATCACCCTGGCCCGTGTGCTTACCTGCTGCTGTGTTGAGCAGGCTGCCCTGCACACATGCTCTAAGTTGGCCACCACCAGGGCAGTGGGTATCTCTACAAGTACTCCCATGGCCTTCAGAGACCTCTCCTCAAGTTCAAGGGATTCAGGCAGGATGGTGGCTGATGTCCACAGGAGCTCAGCCACATTTTCGCGGTAGGAAACACTGCCTTTCAGAGCCACGGCAACGCAATCTGCAAAAGGAGAATGGAGCTTCATCAAGTCTTGGGGAATATCCAGTGGAGGCAGGAATTTGATTGAGGCAATTTTCCTCAGGAAATCCTCTGACTCAAGATTTTCCAACAGGATTGCAAGCTGCTTGATCATCTCTTGCTGTCGCTCCAGCAGTTCTGCAGCATGGCAGGTAGCCCGCGTGGCTTCATACTCTATCTCCTCAGCCAATGCCACAAAATCCTCTACAGAGAGGCTGGTGCGGACACCTGCCTTAAGGAGGAAATCCAATGCTTTACACTTTGGATGCAGCTCCTTAAAGAAAGATGCAGGCACAAAGCGGTGTTGGAGCTGCAGGGTGCGTAAGGAGGGCATGTCAAGGTAGAAGTAGGAGGCCAAGCGCAGTGTTCTGTGGACATCTGGTATAAAGGCCACCTTCTGAAAAGCTGCCACAATGGCATCCTCGTTCTGAGGGTCACAGACGGGTTGCAGGATAAAGAACAAGCGTACAGCTTCCATGCAGTTTTGCTGTGTGAGCTGGGACAGCCGAGGAAGCACCACAGTCATGAAGAGCTTTTGGTCATCTGTGAACTCCCACTTCAAATTCTTGGCCAGCTGTTCGTGGATCCAGCTTGGTGTGAGAAGCAGCATGTCTCTGTCCAGGTCATAAAGGGCTTGGGCATTCAAGGGCACTTCCAGGAACTGTCTGCGGAGCAACAGCACCTTGCGGTAGGGAGCCACAGCTGTGTAGCCCCCCTTAAACTTCTGGAAGAGAGGCAGGTGCCGGAGCTGCTCCAGTGCAGGTGAATCCATCTTTCCCTGCTGGACAAACCTCAGCAGGGCTGTCACATCCTGCTCCCCTAAATCCCCCCAGCAGAGATCAGCTCTTGTGTCTGCCAGATGGGCCACTACAGCGCTGGCATCTGTGACCTGCAGTGCCCTTGGCTTCAGGTAACAGTGGGCAAAAACAGAGGCCAGCAGGAACTGCTGGATCACAGGGATGCCCAGTTTGTGCAGCACCTTTTCCACTTCGGAGTTACACTCAAAAAGCACCCTGGAGAGGGAGGATAGTGGCAGTAGGTGCTTTGACTCTGTTTTACTCTCCTGAACAGGCAGCACTGCCATATCCTGAAGATGATTTATTAATGATTCTATGTTATCATCTGAGTTCTTGGTGGTGATCTTTTGGTCCTGATGGACCATTTTGGCGAAGAAGGTCCACAGCTCCTTGAGCCACTTTTGCCCCTCTTTGGTCCACTCCAACTGACCTAATGCCTCCTGGATGAGTGGTGTGGCCTCTGGGAGGCCAAGCTCCTTCACAAAGCAAGGTGGGATACATGCAGGAATACACTTTTGGGCAAAACGGTGGCTGTGCTTGGGGAAGAGGTGAGCAAAGGAGTTCTTGAAGATGGGGCGGTGGCTACTGAAAGCATTCAGAAAACCATCTTCTGTGGCCAGCAAGGGCAGGCCTTCCAGTTCTGCCTCGTCCCCATCCTTGGGAGTACCTTGGGAGGGCCTGAGAGTATATCTTTTTAAGTATTGCAGCAGGCAGACGCAGCTCTCTGGGGTCCTCAGGGGTGTCTCAGCCAGCTTGCAGGGCACAGGCAGAGCCAGGGCCTTGAGGAAGCACCGGAGAGAGGCTGGGCTTAAGACAAGAGCATTTACGTGGGCTTCAATGAACTCCTCATGGATCCGCTGCAGGGGAATGAATGCTGGAACCAGTTTCATGTTCAGTTGCTGCAGCACTTTCTGGATTTCTGGGTCAGGCATCTCCTCAAGGAAGTACGGCTCTGTTAGCACATCCCCTCCACCTGGAGATGCCCAGGTTATTGTCACCATGTTGCCAGGTGACTTCTCATGGTACACAGGCACCAGGGGCAGGCGTGCATGACTGAGGTGCTTGTAGACCTCTCTCACCATGTCCTGAAACATAGGTAGCACCCATTTCATACTAGGGAAAAACTGAAGGAAGTGGGGGTACAGGTGCTCCTGGCAGAGTTTCAGGGACCCATACTGGAGCTCTTCTGGCCCCAGGGCTTTCCACTGCCTGGTGAGAAAGTCACAGTATAGTGGAACCACCAAGCGCCGGAGCAAGAAGTCATTCCAGGTTGCCTCTGTGCAGCCTCTGTCCCAGCGGAGATTGCACCTGGCTGCATCCACAGAGAAGTTGGCATTGATGTGCACAGGCAGCCCGGTGATCACAGGCAGTGGGAGGGTGCAGAAGGCTCTGCCTGTGACTTGGTTTAGAGGCTCCAGGCGAGCAGCCACAGCCCCATAGGGCAACCATTTATGCACCGGAGACTCTTCAGCCTCACCCTGCACCCCAGTTTGGGAGATCACCCTCCACACACTTGTGGTCTTGGCCCTGCTATTTTTGACTTTCATGGTATAAGAGACAAGGGTGGGGCTATTCCCATCCATGGCTTGGCTTAACCTTGCTTGAAAATTCTGTCTCAGCTCTGCATCATCACCTGTGAGCTCTGTGCTCACCCTCAGCTTCTCCACCAACTCTTTCCCACCTGGGGGGATCTCGGAGAAGACCACAGTGTGGACGTGCCGGAGGAAGAGCATCAAGTTTTCACCTTCCTCAGCCAGCATTTCTTCCATACTCTTGAGGTCTTGGTCTCGCACGAACATGTCAGACACCCTGGACTTGAGAGCCTCAGCTGCTGTGCGGAGTGGCAGCCGGAAGAGGACGCCCTGTTTCAGGTTGAAGAAGGATGGTAGGAAGGTGTTATAAATGTCTGGAAAATTCTTCTTGAATTCAGTGTTGACAGCAAACATGCTACCAGGCTTCTCAATTGTGGCTGTGGGCATGTAGTAAAGATGGGGATCAGAGACACACAGGGTACTGTCTCCGGTCAGGAAGGCTGGGCAGTCAGTAAAGTGGTAGACAGTGTTGAAGCCAAGGCCATATTTGCCTGTGACATCCTGCCGGTCTTGCTTGCCACCCACCCCCAGACGCTGAATGCCTTCAATGTCCTGCTGCTGGAAGGGGCGGTCATTGTAGATGCAGAGGGCAGGGCCCTGCAAGATGTTCCACTTCTCACTAAAGGTGGCCTTCACTGGGTGCTGCCGGCGGTCCCACACAAAGTGCACAAGCCCCGCACCAGCATCGTCTGCATTCTGGAGCACCTCCTTCACCATATCAGGAGCAGATGCCGAGTACTCCTTCAAGATGTTCTTCAGTCGTGTTGGCAGATCTTCATGGGCACCAAATGGCTGCGCCCACAGGCTCAGGTGATCGGTGATGAGTTCACTCCTCTCCAGTGCTCGGTGGCGTGTGGTGGCCACCCCACAGCGCAGGGCTGCATCTCGGGACAGCTGTTTATGGCACAGCAGGACATCTCTGTCCAACGGCATCCACGGCGCATCATTGAAGTGGAGCTTGTCCCTTGGGCGCAAAATGCCCTCCTCATCAGGCAGAAAGAGTTGCTGGATCTGGCAGGCATCTGGCTGCTTGCCATCTTCCATCAAGCCACAAGTCACCAGCCGCAGGGCCAGATCCAGCTCCAGGGCAGGCAGTGGCTCTCCAGCATGTCTCTCTGCCAGAATACAGAGCACTCGGGCATAATCATCCCAGGTGAATGTGTGGCGCAGCCCCACACACTCCCAGAGCTCTCTGTAGGGCTTGTACTGCTCTTGGAGCTGATGAAGGTATGGGACAGCCTCAAATGACAGTGTCTCAGCCACAGCTGTGACTGGCACAAAACGGGAGCCTACCAAGATGAAGGGCTCCCCTTGGGCCACTGCAGAAGCCACCTCATCCCAGCTAGAGTGATCTTCCTGGAGCAGCATGTTCAGGTGCTTGTAGCAGCAGTTGGTGCTGTCCTGCAGGGTCTCCAAAGAGAGAGTGTTGGGGCTATGGCTGAGCGCCTGTAACTGCTTTAGGACGGGAGCTGATGGTATCTGCTGGTCCAGCCCCAAGAAGGATGCTACCTCCTTGGAGAGGCTGAAGTTTTTCCCCAGCACTTCAGGAGCCAAGATAGGATAGATGAGTCCCACTAGTGGGGCATGGAGGTGATGGTAGAGCTGGGCAGCTGGCAGCAGCACATGGTCACCAGTGGGCAGTGCAGCAGGGAGGAAGGGCACTGTCTGGAAATCAGCCTGCAGGGTATTGTCTTCTCTCTTCTTCACTGCATCCTGAAGTAACTCAAGGATGCAGGCAGCCCTCTGGCAGCCCTGGGCACGATCCTTGGTCCAGACATGCTGAACGGTCTTTGCCCTCTCCAGCAGCTCTGGCAGGGCCATGGTGTTCTTCACCATGCCTAGCCTCTCCAGGTGGCTTAGTGTCTCCAGGGAAAGGAAGGCATTCCCAGTGGGGAAGCGCCCATCCTCGGGGTTGTATAAAGGGGCAGCACGGCCTTTGGGATGCACCAGGCGATTGATGAGCTGCAGGTGGCCATGAGGGGTGACAGGGATGCAGGGCACTGTCTGCAGTACTTTGTCCACATCCTCATGAGACATATCCAGTGCATGGAGAAGCAGCGGGTTCCGGTCAGCAGCAGGGAGTTTATTCAAGTTGGGAAGCACAAGCTCACAGAGAAAGCGATTCCAGTCATAGGTTCCAGCATCCAGCGCCTTCCCGAGGCCCTCCTGCACCTTCCCAGGCAAGGCCACAGCCAACAGGGGATGGGGCACAGTGGTGGCAAAGACTCGCTGCGCCACAGTACCCAGCTTAGGATGTCTCTCCACAGCCTGGTGCAGGAAGCGGGCGTCCTGCAGTGAGCACCAGGAGTGGCCATCGGAAAAGAGCCTGGGACCACTCCTGGCTGCCACAGCCTGGTAGAAACCAGTCACGGCCTCTGTGAAGGGATAACGGGCAGTGCTAATGTCTGGCCAGAAGAGATGGTACTCATAGTTCTTCAACTCACCTGCCTCATGCATAGCACGGAGATGGTCCAGTGCCCGGAGCCAGGCCATCGGCACGGCATTGTGGAGCAGCACCCGATTCCACCTGCCCCGCTCTGCTGTGTCCCACAGCCCCTTGCGATTTGAGAGGATGCTGAAGGCCCCATGCAGGTGGATTGGCAGCCCTGAGATGACGGGCATGGGAAGGTGGCAGAAAACTTGCCCATTCTCAGCATCCAGACGTGGCATCCACTTGCCATCTTCTGTAGGGTCAAGGGGAAGGGCCACACCAGCCATGGGAAGTGGAGGATGGAGTCCTGCCTGTGTGTTCTGGTGAAACAGTTCCAGCAACTCCCCATCACCCTGACACACCAAAACCAGGTAGTGCCATATGGTCCTGGATTCCTTCTCACAGGCTGAGAGCTGCTCAATGGCTGCCCAACTTGGGGGATCCCCAGGGGCCCCCAGGTCTCGGATCTCCTTTCGCTGCAGTGTGGCCAGAGGCATGGTATCCTCTGCAGAGGAGGCCACGTCTGGCAGCATCTCCAGGGACAGCTCCCTCACCTTCTTCAGGAAGAGCAGCAGGAGCCGGTTAGAAGCAAGGAAAGTAGTCCCAAGGGACTGGATGCGCTCTGTACCAAAGGCCTCAGAGCAAATCTGCGATGTCACAGCTTCCTCTTCAGTGCGAAAAGGCAAGCGGAAGAGGCTCCCTGGAAAGGGTACTGGTTCAGGCAGGCAGCACCCAAAGATACCATGGTAGGGCTGGAACTGTTCAGCAAAGACACGGAGGATGCGTGGTCGGCTGGAGAAGTCTAGGCGGATGCCAGGGGAGCCGGCCCTGGGGATGTGCTTGCCCAGATGGGTGCCATTGGGATCAAAGATGAGCAGCGTCTGCCCACTCAGCACTGCTGGCACATCCGTGACACGGTAGACAGAGCTGAAGCCCAGCCCAAAGCGCCCAATCCGGCCTGCCTGGCCCTCCTTTGTGGCAGCCCCAATCCGGGTGATGTTCTGGAGGTCATCCTCTGTGAACAGGGCATTGTTGTAAGCCCAGAGGGCTGGGCCGTGGCAGGCAGCCATGCCTGGGTCAAGCAGCCCAGAGGTGGCCTTTCTGCGGCACCGCAGGTCCAGGAGGAAGTGGCACACGGTAGCGCCGGCATCTTCTGCGTTCTGGACCATCTCTGTGAAGAGGTCGCCCTCCTCGCCGTATTCCCGGAGGATATTACGGAGGCGTAGGGTGACGGGCTCCGAGGGGCCACAGGCTGTGAATGGCTCCGGGCCCAGCACCCGCGTACTGAGCAGCTCTGCACCCAGGAACGTGGCTGTGCTGGAAGGCACTGCCTCGTGCACCACCTCCTGAATATCCTCCTCTTTCTCCAGCTCCATGTCCAGGTACACGGCAGAGGCAGCTGGACGGAGGGCAAAGCCTGAGCCCTGCGGGACCCTCACAGGAACTGGCACAGTGCCCTCACCCTGGTGGCCCCGACTCTCCAGCCACTCCAGGACAGCTACAACCACCTGCAGCTCTGCAGCAGTGCCCGATCTGGAGCTGCGCCTGTCTATGTCCTGCCCCAGGCAGCGCAGGGCTGACACTGCCCTCTCCTCACTCACCCCCTCTGCCACCCCCCAAGCCCTGAAGAGGCAGCTGTAGGGCAGGAAGTCAGCGGGCACCCGGGGCACCAGCATTCCCAGCTCCAGCTTCTCAGGATAGCCCAGCACAGCATCACGTGGCAGGACAAACCCAGACCCAGTCCACACAACAGCACCATTTGGGGATGTCCCAAAGACCTTCAGGTTTTCCTGCATGTGCCAGTAGATGTTCTGGAGAGCAGGACCCACCTCATCCATGTCCCCGTGCCCTGCCAGCTTTCTCAGCTGCTCCCACACTCTCTCTGGTGGTGGGACCTGGCTCAGCCCCAGCTTCTTCTCTGCCTCTGGCACAAAGGCATCAGTCAGGGGCATGGAGAGCCCCACCAGGGATTGGTACTGGATGGATCGCAGCTCGTTGGGGGGCAGGAAGGGCTGCCCAGGCTCTCCTGTGCACTTGGAGCGAGGCACCCACGGCAGGGCCTGGAGCAGCCCAAGCTCTGCAGCGCTGAAGCCATCCAGTGCCTTGGGCTGGTTGCAGACTGTGATCAGTGTCTCAGCCCTGTCCAGAGCTGCTGTGCCGCCCTGACTGACCTTTGCTGCAGCTGCCAGGATGTCTGAGGGCAGCAGGCACCCCTCACCGTGCCGCAGGCCCAGGGCCCTCAAGGCACCGAGGACAGACGGATTGCGGAAGGCAACAGGAGGAAAGCGCTCCGGTCCCAGCAGTGCCTGCAAGGTGCTGTCGCAGGGGTCGTAGAGGTCTCGTGGGCATGCAGGGCCTTTGGGGGTCTCCAGGAAAGCCAGCATGCTGCAGGCCTGCTGGAGGGGGGGGCTCTGTGCAAAGACAATGTCTCCATGCTGCAGTACCCAGAGCAGCAGAGCCTGCGTCTCAGCCGCTCGTCCTGCGTATGTGCCTTGGGCCACGGCTCTGATGGCCTTCAGCATCACATGGGCTGCACTGATGAGTGGCTTCTGGAGCCTCCCAAGTAGCTGCCGGTCAACTTCATCCCGGCACCGCAACATAGCCTCTGGCAGCACCACATCCTGGGGCAGCTTCAGCTCTGGCTCCAAGGCCGGGGTGGCACCGGCTGGCACCAACTCCATGGGCTGGGGGGTGGCCAAGCAGGGCAGTGGCAGGAAGAGGGGCAGAGCAGCCAGAGTAGCCATGTCGTCCTTTGTCAGGGATGGGACATCTGCCAGGTAGAGCCGGAGGGTGGCCACATCTGCATCAGGCAGCGAGGCCATGCGGGAGGCCAGCGCTGCAGCCTCCTGCCTGCCCAGGGCCCGCAGGACATTGAGGGGGGATGGAGGCAGGATGTAGCGGGACAGGGAGCGGTGCCACATGCCTGGTGGCACCACAGGGCAACCCAGGATCTCCAGCACAGAGGCCACAGCAAGTGGCAAGAGCTGGCCCTCCCATGCCTGGAAGATAAGACTGGACTCAGGTATCAGTGGAGCCAGACGGACACTGGGGGCATCCAGTGAGGACAGGGATATGAGAGGGAGCCCCTCCAGAGGGCCCAGGTCTTCCATGTGGTGGGCCAGGAATTGCCACAGGGCTGGGAACCAGGAGGCCGGGGGCTGGGGGGGACCTTGGGCTGGGCACCAGGTCACTGGGGTTGAAGACTGGGATGTCCAGGTGTGGGGCAGAGCCAAGCGCAGGGTCTGTACAGTCACAGCTGGATCCAGCAGAACCAGGTTGGGGAAGAGACCTGTGTACAAGAGGCAGAGGCTGGACTAGAAACACGTGGGACCTGGGACATGGGACAGGGACCCAGGATGGGGGAGAAAGAACCTGTATGGGATGGGTGGCCCCCATATGGGATATGGGAGGAGCCTGGGCTCTGGAGGGACAATGGATGCCCTTAATAGGAGCACAGAGAACTTATATATGGGATATAAGGAAGAGATGTGGGAGGTAAAAGGTGTTAGCAGGACCAGTATTGGGGTCTTCAGATGAGGAACACAGGGAGACCGGGATCTGAGGGGTCAGGGCAAGGTGGGAAGAACAGCAAGGACAAGGATTGCCAGAGAGACAGGGAGGTACAGGGAGATACTGGGGCTGCACAGGAACCCCAAGGTGTACAAGCCTGCCTGGGGATGTTGAGGTTAAGGGGGACATTCAGGGGACCTAAAGGTGGTCGAGGGACCCCTGTCTCTTACCTTCCTTGGCAATGCCTCGCACGAGGCTGTCCAAGCCCGGTTCCAGGTCTGAGGGCAGGAAGGACCCAGCTAAACCAGGCAGGAGCTCCCTGTGGGGACAAAGAGAGGTGCTGGGGGACTATAGGGATAACGGGGAGCAGCTTTCTGGGCTCCTGCCTCAGCTCCCACTTGCGGACACCAGGTGAGAGAGGGAGGGCAGTGAGAAGCCCATATATCCAGTTTTGGCCATGGCTCCCCTTTCCAATTCAAGAACGAGGGCTGCGACTGTGGGCAACTGGCTGTCCTGCCCACTCTGCAGAGCTGCCAGGGGCCCCGGGCTCACCTGGGGCAGTCGGATGTGTCCACGTAGACAATGGCTGATGCGTTTCCAAAGGCCACGAAGGTTCCGTCGGCACGAGGCAGGAGGGGGAGGCCCCGGAGCTCGGCATGGCGCCCATCCCCAGCCACGTAGCGCAGCAGGAGCAGGCGGCTGGCGGCCGGGAGCTCTGCGGCCTCGTGCTGCCGCAGCACCTCCCGCACGTGTTCCGCCGTGGCCTCCCGCAGACCCTTTGGCATCCCCAAAGTCAGTGCCCTCCACACGTGGGGTGGGACCTCAGCCACCGGCTCCGTGGCTGCCACCAGCAAGTCCCGCACCGCCCTCCGTGTGGCCGCATCCCCCGCGGCCTCCGGCAGCAGCACAGCCTCGGGGGCCCGCAGCCGCCCCGCTGCCCCCTCCGCGGCCGGCACCAGCACCGGGGCAGCCGCCAGCTCCTGGCACACCCGGCTCACCAGGCTGTGGATCCGGCCGGAGCTCGGCAAACGCTCGGGGTCTGGCCACAGGCTGTGGGCATCTGCACCGGGCAGAGCCATGGCCACGGTGGCCAAGTGGCTGTAGACCCGGGGCAGGAGATCAAGCAGCAGAAGAGCATTCCAGCGGGCATCTTCCTCACCCTTCTCGCCCTCCTGGGGCCAGCGCAGGTGGCGGCGATCATCAGAGAGGGCGAAGGGAGCGCTGGCGTGGACGGGCAGCCCTGTGGCCGTCTCGTCGGTGGCTGGCAGTGGCAGGAAGCAGCAGAGCCGCCCTTGGCAGACCCCATGGAGGGGGTGTGCCAGGCTCAGCTCAGGGCAGCACCCCAGCCCTGTGCCCAGAGCCACGGCTGGCCCCTCAGTGGCCCTGCCTGTGGCCACCAGCCACTCACTCCCAGCACCTACCCCATCCCCGTGCAAGGCCACCAGGCGCCACACCAGACTCAGCCCCTCATCCCCAGACGGCACCGGGACAGGCAGAGGCTGAGGGGATGCCTCAAGTGTTCCCATGAGTGTCTGGACCCCATCAGGAGCCACACGGTGCAGGGCCACACGGCGGACATGGCGGAGGAAGAGGAGGGCAAGAGGGGCCTCTGTGAGGAAGGTCTGCATGAGGTTGCAGATGCGCTCAGGATCAGAGACCCCTGCAGCGATTTCCGAGGGTTGCCGGCGAAGGGGGAAGCGGAAGAGGGTGCCTTGGGCTGAGGTACGGTGTTGTCCCACAGCTTCCAGCCCAGCCCAGAAGGGCTTGAAAAGGCCAGGAAGGTCCTGGGCTTCAGCGATGTCCCAGCGCTTGCCACCACCAGGTAGCACCTTGCATTCGGGGTCCAGCACCCCCAAGTATGGGGGGCTCAGTATACCTGGCAGGTCTGGAGACATGGGAACCGTGAGGCCACAGATATGACATGGACACCACTGCCTTCCTGGATCATCCCAATCCATCAGTGCCCCAAATGCCCACGCAATGGCCTGAAGTTTACCCCCACGGTGCCTCCCATGATCTAAAGCTTAATCCCAATTCACCAGTCCTCCCTCAGTTTGTCCCCCTAGCCCTGCCCTCCATTGCCAGCCAGCCTCCCCCCCAGCCTTCTGATGCTTCAGGCTTCTTCGCTTTGGACACAGCCCTCCATTTTTCACTCCCCAATGCCCCCCACCCCAGTTCTCCCCAGCACCTGCAGTTCAGTGCCTCCAGTAAAACCCACATCCCCAGTTCAGTCCCAGCAGAGGCTCCCAGTGCCGCTCACCCGTGAGGTGGTAGACAGAGGTGAAGCCCAAGCCGAAGCGTCCCACGGTGTGGGGATCCTCCCGCTTGTGTGACACCCCTGGGAACTGAATCCCTGTCCAGTCCCGGGGCAACATCACGGCATCGTTGTAGGCCAGGAGAGCTGGGCCTGGTGGTCAGCACCATCCATGGGTTGGGGGAAATTGGGACATGGAGAGGGAATTGTCATTCACACTCAGTGTTCCCACAAGTTCCAGTCCCACAAAACACCCCTCAGTGTACCCCTCACCCTCCCAGTACCCTCAGTGCCTCCAGCACATCCCAGAACCCCTCACCAGTTCCAGTTCCCCCAATCCCTCCCAGCACCAGCCAGTGCCACCCCAGCGCTTCATCGGGTTTCTCACTGCGCCTACAGTGCCTCTCACCCTGGGTGCCCTCCAGTGCCCCTCCGGTGATGTCAAATTCTCGCTCGTCAGATACAAACACGACCTCATGAGCGCCGGCATCATCTGCATTCTGCACCAGCTCCTGGAATTAGGGACCAGTGCCTGGTCACCTGGGCCCCCAGGCCCTGAGAAGAGCATTGACCCTCTCTCCCAGTGGGGCACCGAGGTCCTGGGGCTGGTGCTGGACAGGGACCAGCCCCACTGCCTGCGGTAACTCTGCCCCACTGGGCAGGAGATCCTGGACAGATGGGTTCCTTGGGGGTCTGACCTTGAGGATCTGCCCTCCATCCGGGTACTTCTGCAGGATGCTGTGCAGGTAGTCAAGGAAGATGGGTGCCCGCTGGCAGAAGGTGTCCCTGTAAAGCACAGAAAGGGAGAGAAGGTGTAGGGGAGGCTCTGTAACCAGGACCACGTCCTCCTTGGATCCCACAGGATGTGCCTCTCCTTGGAAAGGGTCAAGGACCCCATCTCCTTCCAGGACCCACTGAAACAGCGATCTTCAAGGACAACAACCACACTTCCCCAAACCCCCATCTGTTCCTTGGATGCTCCAGTGCCCTGGTTTTGGCTGGGATAGAGTTAATTTTCTTCCCAGAAGTGTGTCCAGAGCTGTGTTCAGGATTTAGCATGAGAACAGTGTTGGTTGCACACTGATGTTTGAGTTGGAGCCCAGTCAAGGACTTTTCAGTGTCCTGTGCTCTGCCAGAGAAGGGGGAGCAGGGCCAGGAGACCTGACCCCAACTGGCCAGGGGGATATTCTGGACCTCCTGCCCAGTACAGAAACTGGAAGGGGGTTGACCAGGAGCTACTGATCAGTGCTGAGGGATGGTCAGTGGGTTATGAGCAACAGCTGGACATTGCTGATTTCTCTTGGGTTTTATTCTGTTCTCTCTCCTTTTCATCACTGTTGGTAGCAGCAGCAATATCAATATATTTAGCTTTGTTTCAATTATTAAACTGTTCTTGTGTCAGTTCAGAGGTTTTGCCTTTTCTTTTTGATTCTCCCCCACTGGGAACAGTGAGTGGCTTTGTGGGATGAGCTGCAGGCAGGGGTTAAACTGTCCTGAGGATTTGGGTAACCACAGAGGGAAGGGAGGGGAAGGGAGAAAGGAGAAGGGAGAAAGGAGAAAGGAGAAAGGCAAAGGTAAGACCACGCTGGATGATTTGTCTCATGGCTTGGCTCTCGCAGAAAAGCCTAAAGCTGTAATTCTTGACAGATCCCACTGGATGGCTCCCGGAATCCAGCGGGGACGGCAATGCTGAGCACGGCCGGCAGATTGGATTCGGCTCCAGCCGTTCTCTCGTACCACAGCCCGGTGTCACCAACCCCAACAGAATGGTAACCTTAGCCCAGAGCCAGGGCGGATCAACATTCCCACGGGAACTCACACACCAGGAAGGGGTTTATAAAATGCACCTGTGAGCGCATGGGCAGGAACTGTGACCCCAAAACGCTCCAGCCATGCCCTGTGTCCCCCCACAAACCCCCAGTGACCCCAGTGACACCCCCAGACCCACTCACTGCTTTGGCTGCTTGAAGGCCATGATGGGCACAGGGGGGAGACCCCTGCCCGCTGCTCGGAGCTGCTGCTGCCCGGTGCCGGTGCCGCTGTGAGCTGTCGGTGCTGTCCGGTGTCGGTGCTGTCCGGTGTCGGTGCTGTCCGGTGTCGGTGCTGTCCGGTGCCGGTGCCGCTGTGAGCTGTCGGTGCCGTGCTCTGCCGGTGCCGCTGCTCCGGTCCGCCCCCTGCTCCGCCTCCCGGACCCGGAGTTTCTATTCCCCGTTGCACACACAGAAACGGGGAAATTGCGCTCTCTTCGTACCAAAAGTAGCGGCGGGGGAGGAGCAAAGAGACACGAAAGGCGGCGGGGGGACCGGAGCGGGAATCTGGCGATGGGGCAGGGATATGGGAATGTGGGAGTGTGGATACGTGGGTGGGGTACGGGAATACATGGGGAGATGGCTACAGGGATATGGTATGGAAATATGTAAGGATACACCTACAGGGATGTGCTATGGAATACATGGGGACACTGCTATGGGTCCAGGGCCACCAGGGCCCGGTCTCCTGCCTGAGACTGGCCTGCAGAAACACCTGAACTGTCCAGGATGAAGGGGGTGTATCAAATGGATCACGGGACCATATGGAGGCCATTTGCACTGTATAGATCACATAATGCAAATTTCAGCCTCATGGACTGTTACAAACCATGTGGGGACCACACGACATCACAAGGACACCACATTGAGGCTGCTTAGACTGCAGGCAAAAAGGCCACAAAGACATGAGACTGCTTGGAATGTGTGAAGAAGGAACCTGTAGGACACAGTGACTTGGGGCAAATGTAGGACAAATTTCAGGGGATGCAGTGAGATGCCTCTGCAGGGAAGCCTCCTCACCTCTTCCTTCTTTCACCTTGCTCCTGAGTGCGATGGTGTGCAGTGCAGGCCAGTGCTCCACTGCTTCAACCCCTCTCCAGGCAGATTCCCACCCCTCCGAGACCCTCATCCCTGCACGGGACTGCAGGGATGGGGATGGGTCCTGCAGTGGTGCCAGCCGGGGGGACAGTGGGACACAGCTGCTGCTGTGCCAGAAGATGGCATTGTGCTCACAGGGAGGGCTGGGCAAGAGAGAAGGGAGATGTTTGGGTGGTGGCTTTTGTCTTCTCAAGCCACTGCTGCTGTGCTGGAGCCAGCCAGGGGATGGCTGAACCTGCCAGTGGAAAATGGGGAATTCATCCCTTGGTTTGCTTTGCTTCCATGTGCAGCTTTTGCTTCCCTCATAAAGCAACGTTATCTCAAACCAGAAGGGGTTTGGGTTTTCTCTTTGACCATTTGATTCACTCCACCGTCCCACCAGGATCATGTGTAGGGCTCAGTTGTCTGACAGAAGGAACATAAAATGAGTCCTTCCCTTGATAGGTGCAATAAAACTGACCCTTCTCTTCCCTGCTTTTTCTGTGTGGGTGTGAGGGGTGGACAGGGCAAGGTGAGGCACCTCCTGGGCCACTTGGAACAGTTTTGCATGTCTGGAGCAAAGTCTTCATTGTCTCGGGATGTAGCACAGCCAGAACAAACACCGGTGTTCAGAGACAAGGGACAGGGAGGGAGGGATCTAATTAAACATTTATCCTCCAGCATCTCGGCTCTCAGAATTAAGGCAAAATTTGGAAAATTGAAACTGAAAATGAAAGGCAAAAATAGGCAGATCATAAGAAAAGGAAGTAGAATCCAAAACACATATGACTTTTTTTTTTTTTCTTTCTCTTCTGGAAAATGTAGGTTCACTGAAAAACCAATAAAACCTTCTTGTAAGAAAGAATCAGTTCTTATTATTCTGGACTAATCTGAAACAACTCAGGTGGAAAAGATGTTTTCCTGTTGGTATTTTCAAGAAGAATATTTTAGTATTTTAAATTCAAGACAATGCTTTCATCACAGTATTTGAATTAATGCATAAAGTGTGAAAAAGTAACCAAAAAAAGAAGATAAAAACATCATTTACATAAAATATTTTTTAATTTAATTTTTTTTAATTCTTCTCATTTGTCTTCTTGAGTAGCATTATTTTCCAAGTTTTTGGCTTTTTTACCAAAATTCTAAAATTTGTGTGACAGGTAAAAAACCATTTGTAGCTTAGCTTAATGGTTAAAATCTAAAAATGTCTGTGGCACAAATTATAGTGAACATTGCACCATGTCAAATTTTGGGTGTACCTCAGTGAACTGTGGGTTGATGCTGCTTGCCCTGAGCACCTGAATTTGCTGCTTCTCTCCAGCAGAGGCAGGTGTAGAATGATGTGATGTCTGCTCTGACATTTTTAAAGCCACCTTTCCTGGGAATCCTGCTTCAGACTGGTTCTTGCTGCTCTCTGGCCTCGCCACTGGAGGACACAGCTGCATGCTCATGTGGTGGTGTGTGAACAGACAGGTTCATTTCATGCTTAGCTTGTCTGAAGATGCTTCTGCATGTGTTTACTTCATGATTAAGACCTCCACTGAGAGCCAGGGAGAATCCAGGCAGGAAAGGACAGGCAAGGCCTGCAGGGCTATAGGGAGACATGGACTCAGGTGTTGTGAACATGATGGTCCCACCAATGAGCAGGTCAAAGATCATTGCTGGACTGACTCAGAGCACTGCAACAGTTGCTGGATTTTGGCAGCAGGGCTGGTTTCTTGTGATATTTGCATGGCTTGGAAACAGCTTGTATTTTTTTATTCTTCCCTTTTTTTTTTCTAGTATGGACATACTTCTGGTCTAGCAAGTGACCTGAGGCTGCAGAATTAAACTAGGGAAGGTAGATGACTGAAAGGGAAATATTATGTCATGATGGTTTCCTTCAGGGCCAAAAAAAGAATAAGCTACTGTTTTGTTTTGTTTTTTTGCACTGTAGCCAGGAGTTTGCCTCCATGATCCTGATGGGTCCCTTCCAAGTCAGCATATTCTGTGATTCTAAGGTGAGAATGCCCAGTGGTAGATATTGATTCCTGGGAATATTGATTCCTGTCAGAGGGTGATATTTCTCTTGCTGATGAGGAAAGATGTGCAGCAGCCTTGTCTTGTAGGCAATGCAGCTGCTGAGGAGCCACCTTTGGGCAATAGAGAGAGGTGTAGCTGAGGGTGAAACCCAGATCACAGGGGAGTTCTTTGGAACTGCTTAAGTGGATATGAGGAATTGTCTCCAGACATCTTTCCATACCCCTTGTAGAAACGTTTACATTGGTAGGACTCTGACAGTACATTGTTCATTAAAGCTTTTGATCTTTAAGCTCAAATGTGCTTGCAGGGGTACAACAAGGGGCACATGGTGTTGTGCTGTTTGTGGGAGGCCCTGTGTGCCTGTCCAGACCTGTGGGACTGTCAGTGTCTGTGTGTGACCCCACCTGTCCTCTGTGAGCTCCAAAACTCCTTGGAGCTGTGGCAGCCTCCTCTCTCTCCCAGGCTGCTCCTAACAGTGGTGATGGAGGGGGAAAGCCCTTTCCATGGTCCCATGCTCTGGATGTGCACCCAGAGGTCAGTCTTAGGCTGAGGGATGTGAGAAAAGGCTCTGTAGAAGGGAGCAAGGATTCCAATGTGCCCATGGATGGGCCCACAGAGATGCCACCAACATCATCCAGGACAGTGTGAGCAAGGCCAGAGCCACAGAATGGCCAGGGCTTGTTCTTCACTGAGCACAGGTGAGCCCAGAGCAGTTTGGTGTGGCCAGTGGGGACTGTGGAGACAAATGGGCCTGAAAGGAGGCTCTCCAAGGAGCTGCTGATGCCTTCTTGGGGCTACCTAAAAAGAGAGGCCAGACAAAATAAAAGGGAATAATAAACAGTTCTATTTATTGAAGGACCTTCAGGTACATTTCAGGCTCAGTGCCCCAGGAGCTACACCCAAAATGGACTTTCATGGGTTTTCAGACTTTTGTAACTTTTATAAGTTTGGTCCATTTGCATATTGGGGGTTAATCTTCCAATTACAGCTTCAGCTAATGAAGTAATTAACCCCAAACTTGTACCACCACCCCCCCCTCCACAACAATTCACTTTTGTTCACATTTCTTGGGGTCTGAGATAGTGAGGTGTCCTTGATTCCCAGGCCTGGAGAGGAATTGTTTTATCTGACTAAAATAGGAAAGCAGTAGCTAGCAATCTATATGGAGTTTAGGGTTACACACTAAACAAGTGTAGGCTTACAAATATATGAAAAATATAAAAGCTAAAATACTAAGGCATCAGTGCTAAAATCAGCTGAGGCTGGGGGAGGTTAGACAGGAGAGAGGGCCAGAGGAGGTGCCCAGAACAGGAAAAGGCCTTAGGGCACCCTGCTGCCAAAACTTCTTGCCCATGGAATATCCAAGGGAGACCATAAAGGTTAGAAGGGTGAAGAAAGAAAAGGGTAGAAAAGGGTCTGGAAGAAGTCCAGCTTTGCCTTTTTCCCCTGATTTACACCCATACAACCCCCACCCCTACCCAGCCCTGAGCCTTCCCCGTTTTTCCTGCAGGGCCCAGTTGTGGCAGAGGTTGCAGACACAGAGGGGACAGGATGTGCTGCCTGCAGCTCACGGGAGGGCAGGGAGCTACAAACACTGCCACCTTCAGAGAAGGACCCTGGACAAGCTACCCCAGGTCCCACACAGCCCCAGTGCCAGAATCCATTTGTTCCCTTCTCCCACGTGCACTTGCCCGGTTTCATTTGCCCCTCATTATTGCCAAAGGGAGCTACATCACCCAGAGAAGATGCAGTTGAGGTGCACCTGGCTCCAGGTATGGGGTGGAAGGGAGCAGCTGTCTGGAGTAAGGACCTTTGGCTGCTGCAGTGTGGGACTGGGGGATGTGGATGGATGAGGAGTGGGACCAATCCTGTGGGGTGCACCCAAACCTCCAGGTTTGCTGTTCCTTCTGCAATGAAAGACACTGTAGGCCAGGAAGATACAACTGCCCCTGAAAAGGTGAAAAAGGAAGTCAAGTTCATTACCTCCTATTTCTTTCTGTTGAGCCAGCAAACTTGTGGGTTTGTGGTTGCAAAACAACCCTCTATTTCATAAGGCCGAGAAGAAGCCATTTCCCCATCAAGTGACCGGATCTAAGAAAGAGAAAGAAAAGGGCTGATAGCCTTTCCCCCAAGGCCTGCAGGATCCTAAGTCATCACAGGGGCCGAGCCCTGGGCATGTGACAGGGACATTGTAGTTCCAGTTCAACCATTGCAGCCCTGCAGTCGTGCTGCAGAAACCCAAGCCCTGGGACAGAAGGTGGCTGTGGTGGACAGAAGGTGGTAACGAGGTCGTATCAGGAGCCACAAGAAGCCACCCAGCTGCTCGGTGCCTCTGACCAAAGCCTTCCTCTGAAGAAGCCCTGCTTGAGCCGAATACAGAGGGAGCCAAGAGGGACGTGATGCTGCCTGTGACCCATGTGCTGGCCTTTGGTGAGTGCCAGAGGCTGTGGGAGTTCCTAGAGGGTGACAGGAGGTGTCCAGACACTGAACAGAGATATTACACAGCTGCTTCTCTTGCAGGTGCTTGGCTGGTGGCACAGAGCGAGGCTACACTGAGTGAGTATCTTGAGAAGGTAGATGGGGAGTTTGGACACATTTCTGGGCCCACCCATCTCTCAGGGCTCTTCCACAGCCCCCTGGAACAAAACTCACCCTTATGTGGAGACAGGGCCTGGTGGCAGCCCTGGGCTCACGGCAGGGCAGCTGCTGGGGGCTCCCTGCCTGTCTGGCAGCACCTCTCTCCCTGTGCAGGTGCCCCCACAATCTCCATCTTCCTGAAGCCACCTGGGGTGATCCCACTAGGAGGCTCCACCACCATCTGCTGCATTTGCCAGCACAGCTCTGGGAGCTTTGTGCTGTACAAGGGCAGCCACCGGCTCCATACCCAGAGTGGCAGCAGGGCCGAGTTCTCCATCTCTAACGCCACCTCCCAGGACAGCGGTACCTACAACTGCCATTACCTGCAGGGAGGCACCGTGCTGGCTCGAAGTGAGGAACTGGAGGTCTTTGTGGAAGGTGAGAGAGATGCTGTTTCCCCTCTTATGGGGTCACACGCCCCAGGGCACACCAGGATGCCCATAGCCATTTCCATGATGGGCAGGGTTCTTCCTCCTCTTCCCTGGCTTGGAGAGGTGGGGACCATCTTCACTTCTGCCTGAGCCAGCTGGTGGCTTCACAGAGATGCTGGAGCTCCTGGCACCACATCAAAGCTCTCTGCACCTTCTCATTCCCTCTCCTGTCCCCACAGAGCTCTGTCTGCCCAGACCCCACCTCTCTGTCCTGCCTGGCCACGAGGTGACTGCAGGAGCTGATGTGATGTTCCGCTGCAGCTCCACACACCCCAGCACCGGCTGTTACCTGTACCTGGAGGGGCAGATCCGAGCCCAGCTACTGCCAAGGGAACGAGGTGACTACAACCTCTCCCACGTGCAGAACGGTGACAGCGGCCGCTACAGCTGCCAGTGCTACACCATCAATGCTTCCAGAGAATGGTCTGCTGTCAGCAACACCCTGGACTTGGTGGTGAGAGGTGAGACATCCAGCCATAATCCTACTCTACGTCCTGGGGGAACTAGAAAAGAGCATTTAGGACAGGAAAGCAGCTCTAAGAGGGGTCCAAGCAGAGGGTTACAGCTTCCTTCAGCTGTGTTTGAGCCTGGCCAGCTCCTCAGAGACCCTACAGATGACCTAGAGACCCTATAGATACAGGGTTGCTGGGCTGATAGGTCCAAGAGTCAAAGGACACCTCTCCCTGCACCTCCCAGCCCCAGGGACAGTCATATATCTTGTCACAGCTCAGTGTCACAATTTCACTGGCAGTGGCATCTGAGGGCCAGCTCCATGTTTCTTCTGTCCTTCCCATCTTTGGTACCACCGAAGGGTGGGGTCACAGAGAGAGACTGTGAGTAGGGGGTGCTCCAGGGGACAGGGATATGGAATGTGCAGCTGGGGGTCCCCTCGGGGCTCCCTTTGCTCCCTATGAACTTCCCTTCGCGTCTCTTTAGCCCAGGACCTCCCTGGGGTGTCCCCTTGCCCTGTGTGTCCCCTCGGATCCCCCGCTGCCCCCACAGGAGGGCTGGGATCTCCCGGTGGGTCGCTCCCCGGTGACGGTGCCCTGTGTCCCTGCAGATTACACTCTGTGCAACACCGTGCGCCTGGCGCTGGCGGCCGCGCTGCTGCTGCTGCTGCTGCTGCTGGGGCCGCTCACGGCCAGGGCAGCACGGAGCCGCTGCTGGAGGAGCCACTGCTGAAAGAACCACAGCTGGAGGAGCCACAGCTGGAGGAGCC
>NC_031788.1:1728164-1729686 GCF_001522545.3 Parus major
CCTGGAACCTTCTCCCACCTGGACAACCCCAACTCTTGCCTCCTTTGCCCTTGGCACAGGTGCTCCAGCCCTTGGAGCATCTTCCTGTTATCCCCACGGCCTCCCCTAGGCCACTGGGGATCATCTCAGAAATGTCTGAGACAAACCCATGTTTGCCTCTGGGATGTGCTGAGGCTGCACTGTAAATTAGGCTGAGGGGAAGGCGATGAGCCTTCTTTGTGCCCATGGCCTCAATGGTGGGACAAGGATGGAGGAGGAGATGTGGCCGTGCCCTGGGATGGCCAGGTGCCCCCCATTCCCTCCCAGGCCTGTCCCCACAGCAAGCACCAAAGCTGCTGGAGCTCTGGAACAGCAACTGTTAAACCCTTGTTATTCCCAAAGGGAACCCTTCCCTGAGGCTCAGCCCAGGCCCACCCAGGCCCCTGCAGGGCTTGGCACAAGGAGAGCAGTGGCTTTCTCACTCACCCGTCGCGTGTCCATCTGCTCCTTGTCACGAGCAGTGTCCAGAGTGCAGTGTCCAAAGGCCTTTGGCCTTCGCAGGGTTTAATCCTTAATGTCTAAAGGCCCTTGGCCTTCGCAGGGCTGAACCCCAGGGTCGAAAGGCCTTGGCCTTTGCAGGGTCCAAACCCAAATCTCCAAAGGTTCTTGGCCTTTGTAGGGTCAATAGCACACAGGATCAAAGTGCTGTTGGCCGTCGCAAGGTCCAAGCCCCAATGCTCACGAGCTGTCAACAGCTCCAGGGTCCAAGCCCTAATAGCCAAGAGCTGTTGATTGTTTCCAGGGTGCAACCCCCAACATTCCATGGACTATTGATGGTTGCCAGGGTCTGAATCCAAACATTTCATGGACTGTTGACGGTTGCCAGGGTCCAGATCCCAACATTCCAGGGACTGTTGGAGCTGCCCTCCCTGGCTCTCCCCCCATCCCAGATCCCTGCTGGCCCTGGCACCTGCCCTGCCTCCCCCATTTCCCCACAGCCCAAGCTGGGCAGCTGGGCAGGGACCTGGCTCATAACATGAGTTCCAAGTTGCTGCTCCAGGCAGCATCAGTTTTAAGGCTCAGCATTCTCAAGACCCGCATGCTCTTATGGGATGCGCTTAGTTCCTGAGTCACAGAAATTCTCTGTCTTCCCTGACCAAGGGGAGATAAAAGGAAAAGCCTAAAAAGGTTCTTGGTGTTTATAAGCATTCATGGAAAGTAAAGCTTTTCCATTAGAAAAGCCACCTGAGGAAGAAAAATGGTGTTTCAGGAACTTTTCAAATTCCTACACAGAAATGCCTAGAGCTGCAGTGTTTAAGGCTCATAAAATAGATTAAGGATCCTGAGACAGCCACAAGTGCATTTGTTTTTCTGCTCTGCTCTCTGTTTGGTAATATATCACTAGGTCTTCTAAGCAGAAGAAAAGTCTTGCTGCTTCCATCAAAGATTCCTCATTAGGAACAGACCTTCAAGAAGCAAATGGATCTGCTTGGAAAAGCTTTGGCAGGTGTTTTTTGCCCTCATCTTTGATAGCGTTTGTCTG
>NC_031788.1:1730985-1745778 GCF_001522545.3 Parus major
CCCCTCGCCGGTCACTGCCGCCCCTCCCCTGCCTCGCTCCCAGTGGCTCTTCGTGACTCTGAATTTTCCCCAGCTGCCCCAGTCTGCACTGGTTTGTACTGGTTTATTCTCCCCGCTGCCCAGGTAGAGGAGCTCCTCTACCCCCAGCGCCCAGAGCATACAAGTCATGTCGCTAGAGCTTCCTGACCACAAAGGAGACAGAGGAGTCCTGTAAAAGTCGTGTGATTCGAACAAAGGGAAAGAGTCCATTAGGCGTGTCTCCAATGGGATCTCTCTGAATCAGTTGGAGCAAGTAGCCTTCTTTTCTTCTCATTCCTTTTCCCTGTTGGCTGGGGTACTTGGAAGGTACTCGAGACTTCCCGATCCGCCTATCTATGTCCCTCTTATTATGTGCCCTCTGTAAAACACATGACCCATGATCATTACAACTAGCTAAATCAATATATATATATTTTTAGCGAGCTTTACTAATGGACATGGGCTGCTCCTCAGCCAAGGTCATGCTAAACTCCTGAACTTTGGGAAGAAGAACAAAGACTTTATACGGTTGTGAGAGATGAGGTGATACTTGCTGAAGCCAAAAGGTTATTAGGTTAAACAAGGAAAGTTGCTGGTTCTGTGTGTTGCCATTTGTGGTTTGGATATGTTCTGCTTGGGTTGTTGGGTGCTGTTTTGGGCTGGGAGAGGGGAGGGGTTGAAGACCTGACAACAAAGGAAATAGAATGAGAGAGGAGGGGAGTGAAATGTAGGCAGTTGGGAGAGAATGTAAAGTCCAGAGTACCCAGCTAAGGACCGGGACTGTCCATGCTGGGAAAGGCTATAAAATGTAGCCATTTTTTTGGAAGATGTGTGTTCGGCTCTGGGGAGGGACACACAAACTGAACTCAGTTGAATCACTACTAATGGACAGTTTTCTTTTCTTTTGATGACTTTGTCCCCAGTTAATTGTATCTAAAAGTCCCTTAATTTCACACAGCATTACAAATATTGAGTTCTTTGCCCAGGGTGGATTTAAAGCTAATTAGAGCCCCCCAAACTCCCATGTCACCTCCCTCAGACTTCCACAACGTCACCTGAGTCACCACAAACGCTCCTGTCAGCCCCTAGAAACACCCCAGAGACCTTCCAACCCTTGTATCAACCCCCTAGTTGCCCATAACTCCCCCAAAGTCTCCACATCTCACCAACTCATATCTTCCCCCAAGTGCCCCCCTCCCAAAACCCCAGATCACATTTCCTGATCCCAAACAAATCCATATTTCCCCCCTCCCTCTCCCCCCGCCAATGCCACTCCTATTCACACATGGCCAAGGCCTGAGGGCACATGAGGGGGACGCCCTGGTGGTCTTTAGGTGGGAGCTGGTGAGGGCATCCTGATCAAAGACCTGTGAGGCTTCAGTCCCTCTGGCTGGCAGGGGCTGCACCCCCAAAATGGCCTTCGCAGCCCTCTCAGCCAGGTGGCTGCACTGGTGGATGACTGGCTCGACATGTTTGGAGGTGGAAAGGGGGCTCAGGGCATCCTGGGGCACACTGGTGGGATTTTTAGGAGGCTACAGGGATGGGAGGGTGGTGGGGGGGGCGGGAGGATTTGGAGGTGCTGGGGGAATCTGGGGAAAGGGGAGTTTGGAGTGTTTGGGGTGAAACAGAGAAATTCAGAATTAGGAATTAAGCATAAAGAAATGCTTGACCAGAATAAGGCGGGGGAAACTGACAAAAACCTATACTGCTCCCACAAGAGCAAGAAAAGAGAGAGGCTACAAGATATGATAAAGAACTAAAATACACAAACAAAATGCAAAGACAAAGGCACCAGAGGATAAGGGGATTCTTTGGACCCCTAAGCCAGAAAGAATGGTATCAAAGTCCAAAAAGTGGTCAAAAGACTAAAAAGAACATGTGCAAGAAGATAAGGTGAAAAGTTCAGCCAAGGAGAAAATTGCTGACCTCATCCCATAGACCCCCCCCAGATGACCACGGAACTGACCAAAAACGACCAGAGCGCAGCTGCAAAGGGGCATGGAGCTAATTTTAATATGAAGTGAGGACAGGTGGGGTTAGGAAATGAATATGTATTAAGTGTATTGTGTAACCCTAGTTTGTAAAGGATAAAAAGAGAAAGCCAAATCTCAAAAGCGTCCATGCTTTTGGAGGAGATATCCCCCATGCACCTCAGCAGTGAATAAATTCATACCTACTCTTATAACTATTCTGCGAGTTACATAGAGTTTTTCTCTCCGCATATCAGAGGGAGCTGGGTGATGACTGGCTCTATGTCTTTGGAAGTGGGAAGGGATCTAGGGGTCCAGGGGGGCTTCTAGAGGGGCTTTGTGGAGGCTTCAGGGCATCTTTGGGCATGGGGGCAATTTGGAATGGGGGTTATATTGGAGAGCTGGGAGGGCTGGGGGAAAATGTGTCCTGTGTCTTTAGAGGTGGGGATGTGTTGTGGAATAAGGACTTTACAGCTAAAATTGTAAAGAGATATGCTTTATTCCAGCTGGTGACACATGGGAGATTTTCCACAATACATGTGTAGCTGGTCGAGACAGGTTCAGGTTTAAATACACATTGATCCCACAAGCCCACACCTCCCTGCCTGCCCAATCTCTGCCCACTCTCCGCCTTCTTGTGCTTCATATTATAATTAGTTTTCTGTGGTCCCACACTTCCTGGTGGTCGCGGGCAGGTGAATTCTGGTGAAGTAATACATCTTCCTCAGTTTTTCGCTGTTTGACGCCCGTCTGTGGGCAGGCACAGTGGAGGTTTGGGTAACTCCCAGTTCAGTTTGTCCTGGCTAAAAGCAGGAGCCTGCATCCTGCTGGTTTCTCAAGCCACAGGTTCTGCTTTGTCTGCTTTTCACCTCAGTCCTGCTTTACTGAGTTTTGACAATATACATCTTATCTTTATGACATTTACCTAACAACTAAATTCCAATGTGATCTGTTACAAGTTGTTTTTATTTAACAAGTTCCATTCTTATGTGTCCTGTTACAAGTTGTTTTTCTACTTTTACAAAATTGCTAAATAAACTGTTTATGTTTCTGTTCCCCCATCTTCCGCATACCCTCATTAAATGCTTCTAAAATTGTGAATTTTCATAAGCATACATATTTCCCATATAAATTGCACACACTGCCACCTGCCCTGGGGCCGCACCCAGCCCAGCCAAAGTGGCCCAGCTTGGAAGCAATGCCTTGGCCCAAGTGTCTCAGACAGCCCAGCAGGATCTTTAGGAACAGCTCAAACCATCAGCAAAGGCTGCCCTGCTCTGTGGGCTCAGGGCAGCAGAAGGAGCCCCCTGGGCTGCCGAGGCAGCCGTGGTGGGAAGGGAGCGGGGCCCTCCCCAGAAGCCGTCACGGCCTCCTTGGGACATGTCCCGCCTGGTGGCCATCCTAAACGTGGGGTGTGACACAGACCAGGAACATGTGGGCCAGGGCCCGAGGGCTGTTCTGACCCCACTGAAATCAGCAGGGGTGTCAGAATCCTTGCCAAAGCAGGCCTGCCACCCCCTGAGCCCTGGCAGCGCTGGGGCCCATCCCCTGCCCCAGAGACCTGTGCCCTGGGGGGGCTTCTGTGCCAGAGGGCAGCCAAAGCCAACGTGCATTGGGGGCTGTGCTCCATCCTACAGGGACTGTTGGCCAGAGCACCTGCAACAACTGGTGGCAACACTTGGGATGTGTCAGATGATGTTGCTCCTTCCTGTAATGTTGTTTTTCACGGAAGGGACTAGCAGTAGCACAAAAACACCAACAGCTACTGAATTTCGCTGGACAAAGAGACTCCACAGAGATGCTGCCATGTTTCCTTGTGCCTTTCTGTCTTTCTTGCATTTTGGAAGAAAAAGAATTGGCCCAGCCTCTGCTGCAGTTGCTGTGTGTCTGCCTGTGGCAGCTCATGTGCAAACACAGCTGGGTGCCTGCTGAGCACGGCAATGGACGGCCACAAACAGGGAGGTCCCCAGTGAACATCGAGGCAGACACCTGGGGAAGTGCAGAGGACAGGGATAACTGTGGGAACAGAAGCTGGTCTGTGTCTCTGATCATGGTGCTGATGCCCTAAAGCTGGGCAAGAAAACAGTACTCCATGGTATAAAGGCCTATAGAGCAGGTATTTATTTATTTGATGCCAGGAGTGAGTGGCATAGCTTCAGCACAAACTCACTCCTCCATTCTTCACACAATACTACCTTTTATACATTTTTTTAACTTAATGTTCACATTATACTTTCCTAACCTTCATATTGCAACCTATTTTATAATCATATGCTTATGTAAGACTTTAGCACATGTGTGGTTTCTGCACGAGCTGGTTATCAGCCTCCTGGTGGCTGTTTTTGATGAAGGCCCCTAAGTCTTCCTTACGCTTGAACTTCTCAGCCTGGCTTCCTGTGCATGCTCTATAAGATTGTCTGCTCAAATAGACAGTGATTAGCTTTTTGCAGTTAGCTTGTTCTGCTAAATTTGCTGATTTTAAAAAAATTCTTCACATACCCTTTTACAAAGTAACTAATTCTTTCTGCATCCAGTTTTTTGCATAGCTGAAGCATTATCTCACTGCCTCGGCACCAGCGTGCCTGGTGTCCAGCCTAGTGTCAAACCAGGACACTGCAATAAAATGGAACAAGGCAGTGTTGGTACCTCCAACACAACAGTGGCAGTAGAAAGCAGGGCTGTTGTTATCCCAAGCCAACCATTTGTGTATCCACTGGAGTCACAGAAGCACCTGAGCATTTCTGCAGCTCATTTAGGATACAACTGGGAGGCTCCAACCAAAGCAACAGGGCTGCAGTTGATTTGTGCCCTGCGCTAGGAACATTTTGTAATAGATAAACTTATGAATAAAAATTCGTAAAGGTCTAAATAAATATATTTGTAGCTATAATAATAATATAAAATAGAAAATACCACGTGGCCAACAAAATCCTTCCCCAGATCTAGTCGCGAATTCCCATTCAGGAGATAACAAAGCTAGCCGGCACCTAGCCAGCACCCATCAACCAAAAAGAATAAGCAGGACATGGGCCATCAGGCCAACAAAGGAATGAGCTCGGACAAAATACTCATCGCCGGACCCGAACACCCCGCCCTGCAGACCACCGTTGGGGAAGCAATCAGACTGGACAAAGGGAAAAGCCCAGCTGAGATATTCATCGGCTCCAACCCGGATCCAACCACTCCATCCTGATAGCCCGAACCAAAATGAAATCAAGGAACATTCAAAACCTCTTTATATATGAAGAGACTCTGCCTGGACATCTATTAACTCCATTCTCCAATGCCAGGAAATCCATTCATCCAACAATCAAGGACCTTTGGTGAATGGTGCCTGCTTGGAATTTAGCCTCAGGACACAAAAGCCCTATAAAAACCCAGGCCAGAGACCCCTCGATCGTAGATTTGGGAACACCTATACCTTTGCGTATAGACCCTGTCCACCCAGCGCCGCGCTGCCCATTTTATTGTGGTTTTTCTCGTTGTTTGTTCTTTATTGAAATTGTTTTATAATAAATTTCTCTTTTTATTTAACCTAAATTTGCATTTGCATTTATAACAGATTGGTGCTGTGACTCGGATGGGAGAAACTGCGGGAGAATCTCACTGCCCAGGACGGGTACCCCCGCTGATTTTGGCGGCCTGGTGAGTCGAGAGTCTCCGCAGCTCGTTCCGACATCCAAACCAAATTTAGGCTAAGGCAAAAACCACAATAAAAAGAGAGACGGATCCAGAGAGCTCGGGAAGGCATGGAGCCTTCGAGAAAGCCACAGTTTGGTAGCTCGTAAAAAGTTGACAGTGCACGAAGACACCCTCGCAGGAAATAGCTGTAAGTACTGTGGGGTTGAGCTGGTGATTGAGCGAGTGTGTGAGACGTGATCTGATCACAAAGCGAGTGCGGACTTCAAGGTCGCGGTTCCATCCTCCCGCGAGGGAAGTAGCCAACCGCGAAAGAAGCGATTCAGTGTAGAAAAGTTCTCTCTCTACACGCTTGTAAAAACCTGAAACGAAAGGGAGTCCCGGGGGACTGATCACAAGGAGTTGAAAGGGGAAAGAGACGTCCTATCGAGCTCGAGAATTGGTAAACCCTTTCAGTCAATGGACCTAGGCAAAGGTCCAAAAGAGAATCGAAGTGCTGAATACAAGAGACCCCAGTGCAGCTAACTGAGAGGTGAGTATTAGCAAATTTTGATTTCTCTGGCAAAGGCAGAACGAACACAACGCAGGAAAGGTAAGATATTTTTTTAAATATGAGACAAAGAAAAAGTAAGATGCAGAAGAAGGGTAATAGAAAGGGTCCCTCCGAGAAAGCGAAGAGATCGCTGGACATCCCACCGGAAAGTCCCTTGGGATGGATGTTAAAATATTGAGAAAATTGCCCCGAAAGAAAAAAGAAATCTAAAGCAAAGACGATCCAGTATTGTGCCGAGGTCTGGGGGGGGCAAGAGCTGAGAAACCACCTCACTTGGCCTGTGTTAAGCACATTTGAAAGGTGGACGTGTAACGAGTTGCTCTCTTATGTGGAGAGCAAGGTTTCCTCGAACCCCGAAGAAAAAGAATATGCCAAGCTCTGGTTAACTTCCAGAGTAGAGTTATTCCTGGTGAAACAAAAACGTAGATCGAAGGCTGAAACCCTTGATCATTTACCACCTCCATACCACGGACCGGCAGAACCCTCTGTGGTGGATCAAGTGGTGCCATCAGCACCCGCGGGCTCCCCAGAGCAACCTGCTGAGATATTCACATCTCGAGCGGGGGAGTCGGCATCGGCAGTCGTGCCGGCAACACTCCCTTTGCCCCCGCCTGTGGAAACCCCAGCTGCCACAACCTCTTCGGAGTCCTTGTTAGTGCAAGGCTGGGGAACGAACTATCCACAATTGCCAGTCCGGCCGCCACAGCCAGGACCCTCACACTTAACCGAAAGGGTCCCTCCCGGTAACCGGGTGGCGGCGGAGTTCCCGCAAACAATAAAAGAAAAAACCCACACAAACCCCAGTTCCCCTCCTGCAAGTAGAACTCATTTGAAAGCAAAAATGGTGGGTGAAGAGTGGAGAGAGAGTGAGAATAGACACCGGATGTTCCCTCTCAATGAAGTACCAACAGCCCCTGGAGTAATTGAGTTTGTGAATGTTCCCCTTAATTCAGGAGGTGTGCGAGCATTTAAAAAAGAGATGAGGTGGTTGCTAGATGATCCGTTTGGTGTGACTGAAAAGTTAGATGACTTCTTAGGAAGCAGTATTTATACGTATAATGATCTTATGGCCATCCTGAGATCGCTGTTTAATCAGGAGGAGAGAGAAATGATTAAACAAGCCGGTATCAGGGATTGGGACCGATGCAATCCACAGGGGACACCAGGCGACCAAAAGTGGCCCAGTGTGAGCCCGAGCTGGAACGCCCAGACGGAAGAAAGCAGACAAAGCATGACAGATTTAAGAAATATAATTGTGCAAGGAATAAAAGAGGCGGTTCCCCAAAGTCAAAACATTAGTAAAGTGTTCGGGGAATGCCAAAGAAAAGAAGAATCGCCCACAGAATGAGTGGAGAGGCTGCGACAAAGTCTTCAGATATACTCTGGGACTGACCTGAACTCTCCCGTGGGAGAGGTCCTCCTCAAAACACAATTCATAGCAAAGTCTTGGGAGGACATTAGGAGAAAACTAGAGAAAATCGACGGATAGCAGGATAAAAACCTCCAAAAGCTTCTGAGGGAAGCTCAAAAGATATACATGAGAAAAGAAGATGAAAAACAAAGGCTACAAGCTAAAGTGTTAGTAGCCGCAGTCAAAGAAGTTCAGAAGCAAGAGCAAACGCATGGTAAGTTTAAAACTTTACCCAGAAAACAGAAAGACCCTCACAAGGCTGCCCCTACCCCACGGAGAGAGCTTCCCGAGTGTTACTATTATAAAAAGGTATGACACATTCAGCGAGACTGTAAAAAAAAAGATAAAAGATAAAAAAATCTTTCAAGAGGATTAGCGGTGTCGGGGGCTCTTTAATTTGGAGACAGTAACAGCAAAAGAGCCCTTGATAAAACTGAGAGTGAGTCCCCAACAGCAAGAGGTAAGCTTCCTGGTAGACACCAGAGCAGAAAGAAGTACTCTGCAAAAACTGCCGAAGGGGTGTGTGGCAAGCAGGGAAAAGGTTTTTGTAATTAGAGCCAAGAGAGATCCTTTTAAAGTATCTGTAATAAAAAATGTAGAAATAGAATCGAAAAATAAAATTTGCCTAAGAAATTTGTTACTTGTAAAAGAGGCAGATTATAATTTATTAAGAAGAGACATGATTGTTGCATTGAGTATCAATATTGTTGTTAAAAAATCTAAATTAGTGGTGAAGATATTCAAATTGACTCCAAAAGATGAAGAGAAAATTAACCCCAGAGTGTGACACTCAAAAGGAAAAGTAGGAAAACTAAATATTAAGCCTATTAAAATTGAAATAGAGAACCCCGAAGACCCGATAAGGGTCAAACAATACCCCATCCTGATAGAAGAAAGGAGGAGATTGAAACTAGTAATTTATGATCTTCTCAAAGGGGGTACCCTCGAACCCTGCATGTCTCAACATAACACCCCCATCCTGGCCGTAAAGAAAACGGATGGAAGTTTCCAACTGGTTCAGGATCTTAGAGCGGTAAACGCTAGAACCCGAACCAGGTTCCCGGTGGTGGCAAACCCTTATACTTTACTAAACAAACTCTCACCTGAAGATGTATGGTACAGTGTAATTAACTTAAAGGATGCCTTTTAGACTTGTCCTTTGGATGAGAGGAGTAGGAATTACTTCGCCTTTCAGTGGGAGGACCCTGACACAAACCAAAAACAACAGCTAAGGTAGACGGTCCTTCCTCAGGAGTTTGTGGAATCTCCGAATCTGTTCGGACAGGCTTTGGAACAATTGCTAACTCAATTCGTTCCTGAAGATGGAACAAAACTTCTACAATATGTAGATAACCTGTTAATTGCCGGGACAACTGAAGAAAAGGTGAAAAGGAGTACGATTGTTTTGTTAAATTTTTTGGAACAAAAGGAGTTAAAAGTATCTAAATCCAAACTGCAATTCACAGAGCCTGAGGTTAAATATCTTGGTCATTAAATATCTCAAGAGAAAAAGAAATTAGACCCTGAGAGAGTGGCAGGGATCCTTGCACTCCCTGCCCCAAAAACAAAAAGACAAATTAGACAATTTCTAGGGCTTCTGAGATATTGCAGGCAATGGATTGAAAGTTTTAGTAAAAAAGTAAAGTTTCTGTACGAAAGACTAAACACTGACAGACTGAAATGGACTGAGCAAGATGGAATTAAATTCCAAGAGCTAAAGAATACCCTCATAACCGCCCCCATACTAACCTTGCCAGACACCAATAAAGAATTTCAGCTGTTTGTAAATGTGAGTGAGCAAACAGCACAAGGGGTTCTGACCCAGGAATGAGCAGAAAAGAAAAAGCCCATAGGGTTTTTATCAAAAATCCTAGATCCGGTTAGTAAGGGCTGGCCTACTTGCTTGCAAGCAATCGTGGCAGTAGCTCTGTTGGTTGGAGAAGCAAAAAAGATAACTTTTAGAGCTTCCTTGATAGTTTATACCCCACATGATGTAAGAAATATCTTACAACAAAAAGCGGAAAAATGGTTAACTGATTCAAGGCTTCTGAAATATGAAGCCATCTTAATCAGCTCACCAGGTCTGGAATTAAGAACAACTACTGCACAGAATCCTGCGCAGTTCCTGTTTGGGGAACCAACAGAAAAACTACTCCACAATTGCATTGAAACTGTGGAATTGCAAACCAAGGTTAGGCCTGACTTGGAAAATCAAAAATTGAAAGGAAATAAAAAATGGTTTATAGATGGTTCTTCGAAAGTTGTTGAAAGAAAATGAAAATCAAGGTATGCAATAATAAATGGCATGTCAGGAGAAGTTGTAGAGTCAGGCCCCCTAAAAGCAAGTTGGTCCGCCCAAGCTTGCGAGCTATATGCTCTCCTAAAAGCCCTTCGGAGATTGAAAGGAAAAAGGGGGACCATTTTTACAGATTCAAGATATGCATTTAGAGTAGTACATACCTTCGAGAAAATATGGGAAGAGAGGGGCTTGATAAATACCAAAAAAAAAAATTAATCCATGACGAGATAATCAGACAAATTCTAGAAGCAGTCAAGAGAGCCACAAGAAATATCGGTGGTCCATGTAAAAGGACACCAAACAGGGTGGCAATTCCACACGCAGGGAAACAACCTGGCAGACAAAGAGGCGAAACGAGCGGCTTTGTTAACAGTAAGTATTCCCGAAGTAATCCCAAAGGAATCACCAGAGGTTTCCATGCTCCCTTCGGAAAAGAAGATAAAAGAATTCAAGAAGGTAAGAGGTAACTTCGAAAAGAGAAAATAGTAGTTACCAGACAAGAGAGAATTAGTCCCAAAAGGAATGGCAAGGGAGATACTACAGAGACTATACGAACAAACTCATTGGAGAACTCGGGCATTAGCCGAGCAATTTCTTAAATTTTTCAGGTGCAAAGGAATCTTCGAACTCGCCAAACAAAAGGTGCAAGGATGTGTGATATGCCAGAAAATAAACCGATCAAAATTTAAGCAATCAGCCTGGGGAAGTCGCCCTCTCTCATACAAGCCATTTGAAAGAATCCAGGTGGATTTTACTGAGCTACCAGAAATCGGTAAATACAAATTCTTATTAGTAATAGTAGATAAATTGACACATTGAGTGGAAGCTTTTCCTAGGGCAAGGGCCACAGCCCAAACGGTGTCGAAAATTTTATTAGAAGAAATTATTCCCAGATATGAGATAGTAAATTATATCGATTCAGATCAAAGCACACACTTTACATCCAAAATTATCAGACAACTATCAGAAGCATTAAGCATAAGATGGCAATATCACACCCCTTGGCATCCTCAGAGTTCGAGACAAGTGAAAAAAAATGAATCAAACGTTAAAATCACAGCTATCCAAACTTATGATTGAAACTAAAATGTCATAAATCAAATGTCTTCCCCTTGCATTACTAAATATAAGAACCATGCCGCACTCTGAGACAGGTCTGTCCCCCTTTAAAATGTTATATGGGATGCCATATAAACATAGAATGCCAGTGGCACACCCTCAAGTAGAGGATGTGCAGATTCAACCGTATCTCATTTCCATAAACAAAAAATTTACAAGAGCTGAAGAAAAGAAGACTGATTCCCCAAAATGCAACACTGAGATTTCCAATCCACCAGATACAGCCTGGAGATAAAGTTCTGATCAAGGCGTAGAAAGAGCTTCCCCTCAGCCCTCACTGGGAGGGACCATTTCTCGTCCTCCTGACAACAGATACCGCGGTTCGGACTACCGAAAAGAGCTAGACACACTCATCTTGAGCGAAGAAAGTAACGGATTACAATTCCTCCGAGTGGAAAGTTACCACCCCTCTGGGAGAATTAAAAATTAAACTCCGGAGTCACCACAAATGACAAGTGAAAGGCAGATAAGTTGTATTAATTCTGATTGTTATTGTTTTCCATTTGTCCATTTCAAGTGTGCTTATTGTAACCAAATTTAGGTGGCTCACTGTTTGAGAGGGTACAAACCCAAGGGATTGTGTACCAAGTGTCTAGAAAAGGAACAGGAGCAAACTAACCGTTTCCTAATACTTGCCACCCGGGCGGGACTTTTGGAACTCGACTCTCCCGAGTGGTTCCTGTTTTTCCAAAAAGAGTTGAAAGGTAAACTAGATTGTAAAACAGAACCTTTAGTAATTGAGTGTCGCAGAACGATAAAAGTACCATGTAAGACAGATACGATCAAAGCGTCTCAGTGGGCTGCTTTCAAGAGAAGGTACGCCATAAGGACTTCAAGGGCCCCTGAAGACAGTCCTTGCTGCCGAGAAGATGGCAATCCCCGCCGTATGTTCTTATATGGGCGAAAGGCGAAGCAGAAGGATTCAATGGTGGGGAATCCTGACAGTCCTGAATCTAGCCATGTGCTTAGCCAAAGGAACGAGTCCCGAGGCACCTCCGGGGAGCGTCCCCTGAGGAAGTGTGAGCAGTGTCAGACTGCCACAGGAACCGAATGAATGATCAACTGTCCTCCGGAACTACGAGCGGGGTTATGCTGGTCTAATGGCACTCAGTTTAATCTGTGTAAATTAGAGGGGGAGGTTTGGTGTTCCCGCCCAGGGGCAAGTTTTAAAGACGGACAGTTTCAAACTCCTAAGAGACAAAAGACCAAGACAACCCACTTCAGGTACAAGAGGGAAGTGGGGGGAGTTCCTCCAATCTCAATTTGCAGACAATGTAATAAAACCGTCTGGATCGGAGGTAAAAGGCAATCTACCTTTATAGCATACTACAAAATCAACCCTCTATGTTACAATAAAACAAACTTAAAAACGTGTACTATAAGTAGAAAAATATATTGAGAAAGTAAAAATTTGAAACATGAAGCAAAAGCTTCCTTCAACAATGAGCCCATAATTCTGGATTTGTTAAAAAGTGATGATGACCAGGTGTGTTTGCAATTCGACCAAGTATTCTGTTTTCCTAGAGATGAAAAAGGGTTAAATCCAGAAAACAAAATAAAACAACTAAACCTAAAATTAAAAAAACGAAAAATAAAGAATAAAAGAAAAAAGCTGAAACAAGAGAGACTAAACTCTCTCAGTGAACATTACGAACAATTGAAAAAACAATATAGTAGCTGGGGATTACCAAGCCTCAACCAAAACCTATTCATAGACCTGATGCAAGAGATTGCCACAAAATTAAATCTATCAAATTGTTAGATATGTAGTGGCTTGAAATCGGCCAAAAGATAGCCATAGAAAAGAAAAAGACTAACCCCAGAACAATTTTTAAAATAGAAAAGCCTAAATTATCTAAAACTACACGAAGACCCGAGAGATGAGTAATAGATCAGAGAATAATTGGAACTTTCTGCATTAGCAGAGAAGGAAAAGAATTCACCAATTTGGTAGGTTATACCCCGTGTATAAACACTCTCACGGTGAATTCTGACAGCAAAACAAAAGTCTGACAACCTGAACCACCTGAGAGTTATTAGTCTCACTCTCGAGATAATAACTGTGAATAGATAAAAATAATTAGACTTTGTTAGTATAAAAATTCTGGGGCCAATCCCTTCCATGCATTAATAAGCCTGAGAGAATATTGAAATAATCCAGCAAAATCAAACAAAAGTTGAGAAGCACCTGATAGCATATATTAGATATGTAGAAAGAAAACATACAGTGAGTTACCTAGAAGGTAAAAAAAATTCTGCGCACTCAGAATAATTCGGCCCTTTTTCTTTACTTTGCCCAAAAATAAGAGTAACTCTTTGAGAGCTCCCCTCTTTGAAACATTAACCAAACAAAAGAGAAAATTAAAACGGGAACTACCAATAGCAGAAGGCAACCAGAAGTAGAAAAAAGAAGAATAGCCTGCCGAAAAAATTATTCAATATTATGAGCCTGCTACTTAGGCAAATGACTGCAGCTGGGGTTACCGAACCCCCATTTATCTCCTCAACAGACTTATCAGGTTGCAAGCGGTAGTAAAGGTAGTTTCCAATCACACTTCAAAAGCCCTAGAACTCCTAGCGAAACAGCACTCACAAATAAGAACTTTTGTATATCAAAACAGATTAGCTCTCGACTATCTGCTAGCCGAGAAAAGAGGAGTGTGTGAAAGATACAACGAATCCGAGTGTTGTATGAAAATAGACGATTACGGAGAAACAATAAAAAAAATAGCTGCTGAAATTAAGAAAGTAGCACATGTACCGGTCCAAAAATAAAATTCAATCCTACAGACCTCCTGGTAAGACCAAATATTTGGACAAGGAGCTTAGTAGAAGAAGCTAGTGTTCTTTATAAGATGTTCAATTGCCGGAATCATCTTTCTCCCCTGTTTAATTCCTTGTTTCATCAGACTAATACACTCTGTTGTGCAAGGAATGCAGATTGCCACCCTTCCAATTGACCCTGAAAAAACACAGGAGAAACCTACTCCTCTCTCTAAACTAATAAAATTAGAAGAGAAAAAAGGAAACAAAAATGCGCTTAAAGCTTTAAAGAATTTTGAAAATAAACATATCCTGTCTCAAGAAAGTGGTGAGAATTCACTAACAGACTGAGAAGAAAATAAATGTGATTGAGAAGACTATATACAGTCCTTCCCCAGTGAAAATTGAATAAAATACGAATTTATAATGTGATCAATTATTAAGCGGAGGACTGTAATAGATAAACTTATGAATAAAAATTCGTAAAGGTCTAAATAAATATATTTGTAGCTATAATAATAATATAAAATAGAAAATACCACGTGGCCAACAAAATCCTTCCCCAGATCTAGTCGTGAATTCCCATTCAGGAGATAACAAAGCTAGCCAGCACCTAGCCAGCACCCATCAACCAAAAAGAATAAGCAGGACACGGGCCATCAGGCCAACAAAGGAATGAGCTCGGACAAAATACTCATCGCCGGACCCGAACACCCCGCCCTGCAGACCACCGTTGGGGAAGCAATCAGACTGGACAAAGGGAAAAGCCCAGCTGAGATATTCATCGGCTCCAACCCGGATCCAACCACTCCATCCTGATAGCCCGAACCAAAATGAAATCAAGGAACATTCAAAACCTCTTTATATATGAAGAGACTCTGCCTGGACATCTATTAACTCCATTCTCCAATGCCAGGAAATCCATTCATCCAACAATCAAGGACCTTTGGTGAATGGTGCCTGCTTGGAATTTAGCCTCAGGACACAAAAGCCCTATAAAAACCCAGGCCAGAGACCCCTC